>NW_027212582.1:5135449-5470899 GCF_041682495.2 Bombus fervidus
ATTGCGTCATGACGTTTAACGTCATATAGAATTAGGTCATAACGTAGAACATCACATAGTAATACGTCATAACGTATAACGTCACATAGAATTACGGTTCAGCGTCTAACGTCATATAGCAATACGTCATAACGTATAAGGCCATCTAGCAATGCGTCATAACGTTTAACGGCATATAGTATTGCGTCATGACGTATAACGTCATATAGAATGACGTCATAACGTATAACGCCATATATTAATGCGTCATAACGTATAACGTCATATATAATTACGTCATAACGTAGAACATCACATAGTAATACGTCCGAACGTATAGCGTCATATAGAATTACAGCATAACGTATAACGTCACATGGAATTACGGTTTAGCGGTTAACGTCATAGATCAATGCGTCATAACGTATAACGCCATATAGTAATGCGTCATAACGTATGACGTCATATAGTATTGCGTCATGACGTATAACGTCATGTAGAATTGGGTCATAACGTAGAACATCACACAGTAATACGTCATAACGTATGACGTCATATAGAATTACGGCATAATGTATAACGTCACATAGTAATACGTCATAACGTATAACGCCATTTAGTAATGCGTCATAACGTATAACGTCATATAGAATTGCGGTTTAAAGTATCACGTCATATAGTAATGCGTCATAACGTATAACGCCATTTAGTAATGCGTCATAACGTATAACGCCATATAGTAATGCGTCATAACGTATAACGCCATTTAGTAATGCGTCATAACGTATAACGCCATATAGTAATGCGTCATAACGTATAACGCCATATAGTAATGCGTCATAGCGTATGACGTCATATAGTATTGCGTCATGACGTATAACGCCATATAGTAAGGCGCCATGACGTATAACGCCATATAGAAATAAGGCATAACGTATAACGTCACATAGTAATACGTCATAACGTATAACGTCATATAGAATTACGGCATAACGTATAACATCACATGGAATTGCGATTTAGCGTAGAACGTCATATAGCAATGCGTCATAACGTATAACGCCATTTAGTAATGCGTCCTAACGTATAACGTCATATAGAATTACGGTTTAACGTATACCGTCATATAGTATTGCGTCATAACGTATAACGTCATATATAATTACGTCATAACGTAGAACATCACATAGTAATACGTCCGAACGTATAGCGTCATATAGAATTACGTCATAACTTATAACGTCACATAGTAATACGTCATAACGTATAACGTCATATAGAATTACGGCATAGCGTGTAACGTCACATAGTAATACGTCATAACGTATAACGTCATATAGAATTCCGGTTTAACGTATAACGCTATATAGCAATGCGTCATAACGTATAACGTCATATAGAATTACGGCATAACGTAGAACATCACATAGTAATACGTCCGAACGTATAACGTCATATAGAATTACGGCATAACGTATAACATCACATGGAATTACGATTTAGCGTATAACGTCATATAGCAATGCGTCATAACGTATAACGCCATTTAGTAATGCGTCCTAACGTATAACGTCATATAGAATTACGGTTTAACGTATACCGTCATATAGTAATGCGTCATAACGTATAACGTCATATATAATTACGTCATAACTTATAACGTCACATAGAGTTACGGTATAGCGTATAAAGTCATATAGAATTAGGGTTTAACGTATAACGTCACATAGAATTACGGTTTAACGTATAACGTCACATAGAATTACGGTTTAGCGTATAACGTCATATAGAATTAGGGTTTACCGTATAACGTTATATAGAATTACGGTATAATGTGTAACGTCACATAGTAATACGTCATAACGCATAACGCCATATAGTAATGCGTCATAACGTATGACGTCATATAGTATTGTGTCATGACGTATAACGTCATATAGAATTAGGTCATAACGTAGAACGTCACACAGTAATACGTCATAACGTATAACGTCACATAGAATTACGGTTTAGCGTATAACGTCATATAGCAATGCGTCATAACATATAACGAAATTTAGTAATGCGTCATGACATATAACGCCATATAGAAATGCGTCATAACCTATCATGTCATATAGTATTGCGTCATGACGTATAACGTCATATAGAATGACGTCATAACGTAGAACATCACATAGCAATACGTCCGAACGTATAACGTGATATAGAATTACGTCATAACTTATAACGTCACATAGTAATACGTCATAACGTATAACGTCATATAGAATTACGGCATAGCGTGTAACGTCACATAGTAATACGTCATAACGTATAACGTCATATAGAATTACGGCATAGCGTGTAACGTCACATAGTAGTACGTCATAACGTATAACGTCACATAGAATTACGGTTTAGCGTCTAACGTCATATAGCAATGCGTCATAACGTATAACGTCATATAGAATTACGGCATAACGTAGAACATCACATAGTAATACGTCCGAACGTATAACGTCATATAGAATTACGTCATAACTTATAACGTCAAATAGTAATACGTCATAGCGTATAACGTCATATAGAATTACGGCATAGCGTGTAATGTCACATAGTAGTACATCATAACGTATAACGTCACATAGAATTACGGTTTAATGTATATCGTCATATAGAAATCCGGTTTAA
Source organism: Bombus fervidus (assembly GCF_041682495.2). Classification (NCBI taxonomy): domain Eukaryota; kingdom Metazoa; phylum Arthropoda; class Insecta; order Hymenoptera; family Apidae; genus Bombus; species Bombus fervidus. Next base: position 5,138,102 of record NW_027212582.1, read on the forward strand.
CGTATAACGTCATATGGAATTACGGTTTAACGTATAAAGCAAGGTAGTATTACGGCATAACGTATAACGTCATATAGCAATGCGTCATAACGTATAACGCCATTTAGTAATGCGTCATAACATATAACGCCATATAGTAATGCGTCGTAAGCTATAGCGTCATATAGTATTGCGTCATGACGTATGACGTCATATAGAATTACGTCATAACGTATAACGCCATATATCCATGCGTCATAACGTATAAGGTCATATGGAATTACGGTTTAACGTATAACGTCATATAGTAATGCGTCATAACGTATAACGCCATATAGAAATGCGTCATAACGTATGACGTCACATAGTATTGCGTCATGACGTTTAACGACATATAGAATTATGTCATAACGTAGAACATCACATAGTAATACGTCATAACGCATAACGCCATATAGAATTACGGCATAGCGTGTAACGTCACATACTAATACGTCATAACGTATAACGTCACATAGAATTACGGTTTAGCGTATAACGTCATATGGAATTACGATTTAACGTATGAAGCCATGTAGAATTACGGCATAACGTATAACGTCACATAGTAATACGTCATAACGTATACCGTCATATAGAATGACGTCATAACGTATAACGCCATATATTAATGCGTCATAACGTATAACGTCATTTAGTAATGCGTCATAACATATAACGCCATATAGAAATGCGTCATAACCTATCATGTCATATAGTATTGCGTCATGACGTATAACGTCATATAGAATGACGTCATAACGTAGAACATCACATAGCAGTACGTCCGAACGTATAACGTGATATAGAATTACGTCGTAACTTATAACGTCACATAGTAATACGTCATAACGTATAACGTCATATAGAATTACGGCATAGCGTGTAACGTCACATAGTAATTCGTCATAACGTATAACGTCATATAGAATTCCGGTTTAACGTATAACGCTATATAGCAATGCGTCATAACGTATAACGTCATATAGAATTACGGCATAACGTAGATCATCACAGAGTAATACGTCCGAACGTGTAACGTCATATAGAATTACGTCATAACTTATAACGTCACATAGTAATACGTCATAACGTATAACGTCATATAGAATTACGGTTTAACGTATACCGTCATATAGTATTGCGTCATAACGTATAACGTCATATATAATTACGTCATAACGTAGAACATCACATAGTAATACGTCCGAACGTATAGCGTCATATAGAATTACGTCATAACTTTTAACGTCACATAGTAATACGTCATAACGTATAACGTCATATATAATTACGTCATAACGTAGAACATCACATAGTAATACGTCCGAACGTATAGCGTCATATAGAATTACGTCATAACATATAACGTCACATAGTAATACGTCATAACGTATAACGTCATATAGAATTACGGCATAGCGTGTAACGTCACATAGTAATACGTCATAACGTATAACGCCATATAGTAATGCGTCATAACGTATAACGCCATTTAGTAATGCGTCATAACGTATAACGCCATATAGTAATGCGTCATAACGTATAACGCCATTTAGTAAAGCGTCATAATGTATAACGCCATATAGTAATGCGTCATAACGTATAACGCCATATAGTAATGCGTCATAGCGTATGACGTCATATAGTATTGCGTCATGACGTATAACGCCATATAGTATTGCGTCATGACGTATAACGTCATATAGAATTACGGCATAACGTAGAACATCACATAGTAATACGTCCGAACGTATAACGTCATATAGAATTACGGCATAACTTATAACGTCACATAGTAATACGTCATAACGTATAACGTCATATAGAATTACGGCATAGCGTGTAACGTCACATAGTAATACGTCATAACGTATAACGTCATATAGAATTCCGGTTTAACGTATAACGCTATATAGCAATGCGTCATAACGTATAACGTCATATAGAATTACGGCATAACGTAGAACATCACATAGTAATACGTCCGAACGTATAACGTCATATAGAATTACGGCATAACGTATAACATCACATGGAATTACGATTTAGCGTATAACGTCATATAGCAATGCGTCATAACGTATAACGCCATTTAGTAATGCGTCCTAACGTATAACGTCATATAGAATTACGGTTTAACGTATACCGTCTTATAGTAATGCGTCATAACGTATAACGTCATATATAATTACGTCATAACTTATAACGTCACATAGAGTTACGGTTTAGCGTATAAAGTCATATAGAATTAGGGTTTAACGTATAACGTCACATAGAATTACGGTTTAACGTATAACGTCACATAGAATTACGGTTTAGCGTATAACGTCATATAGAATTACGGCATAATGTGTAACGTCACATAGTAATACGTCATAACGTATAACGCCATATAGTAATGCGTCATAACGTATGACGTCATATAGTATTGTGTCATGACGTATAACGTCATATAGAATTAGGTCATAACGTAGAACGTCACACAGTAATACGTCATAACGTGTAACGTCACATAGAATTACGGTTTAGCGTATAACGTCATATAGCAATGCGTCATAACTTATAACGTCACATAGTAATACGTCATAACGTATAACGTCATATAGAATTACGGCATAGCGTGTAACGTCACATAGTAATACGTCATAACGTATAACGTCATATAGAAGTAAGGCATAACGTATAACGTCACATAGTAATACGTCATAACGTATAACGTCATATAGAATTACGGCATAACGTATAACATCACATGGAATTACGATTTAGCGTATATCGTCATATAGCAATGCGTCATAACGTATAACGCCATTTAGTAATGCGTCCTAACGTATAACGTCATATAGAATTACGGTTTAACGTATACCGTCATATAGTATTTCGTCATAACGTATAACGTCATATATAATTACGTCATAACGTAGAACATCACATAGTAATACGTCCGAACGTATAGCGTCATATAGAATTACGTCATAACTTATAACGTCACATAGTAATACGTCATAACGTATAACGTTATATAGAATTACGGCATAACGTAGAACATCACATAGTAATACGTCCGAACGTATAACGTCATATAGAATTACGGCATAACGTATAACATCACATGGAATTACGATTTAGCGTATAACGTCATATAGCAATGCGTCATAACGTGTAACGCCATTTAGTAATGCGTCCTAACGTATAACGTCATATAGAATTACGGTTTAACGTATAGCGTCATATAGTAATGCGTCATAACGTATAACGTCATATATAATTACGTCATAACTTATAACGTCACATAGAGTTACGGTTTAGCGTATAAAGTCATATAGAATTAGGGTTTAACGTATAACGTCACATAGAATTACGGTTTAACGTATAACGTCACATAGAATTACGGTTTAGCGTATAACGTCATATAGAATTACGGCATAATGTGTAACGTCACATAGTAATACGTCATAACGTATAACGCCATATAGTAATGCGTCATAACGTATGACGTCATATAGTATTGTGTCATGACGTATAACGTCATATAGAATTAGGTCATAACGTAGAACGTCACACAGTAATACGTCATAACGTATAACGTCACATAGAATTACGGTTTAGCGTATAACGTCATATAGCAATGCGTCATAACATATAACGCCATTTAGTAATGCGTCATAACATATAACGCCATATAGAAATGCGTCATAACCTATCATGTCATATAGTATTGCGTCATGACGTATAACGTCATATAGAATGACGTCATAACGTAGAACATCACATAGCAATACGTCCGAACGTATAACGTGATATAGAATTACGTCATAACTTATAACGTCACATAGTAATACGTCATAACGTATAACGTCATATAGAATTACGGCATAGCGTGTAACGTCACATAGTAATACGTCATAACGTATAACGTCATATAGAATTCCGGTTTAACGTATAACGCTATATAGCAATGCGTCATAACGTATAACGTCATATAGAATTACGGCATAACGTAGATCATCACATAGTAATACGTCCGAACGTATAACGTCATATAGAATTACGTCATAACTTATAACGTCACATAGTAATACGTCATAACGTATAACGTCATATAGAATTACAGCATAACGTATAACGTCACATGGAATTACGGTTTAGCGGTTAACGTCATAGATCAATGCGTCATAACGTATAACGCCATTTAGTAATGCGTCCTAACGTATAACGTCATATCGAATTACGGTTTAATGTATATCGTCATATAGAAATCCGGTTTAACGTATAACGTCATATGGAATTACGGTTTAACGTATAAAGCAATGTAGAATTACGGCATAACGTATAACGTCATATAGTAATGCGTCATAACGTATAACGCCATATAGTAATGCGTCATAATGTACAACGTCATATAGAATTACGGTTTAACGTGTAACGTCATATAGTAATGCGTCATAACGTATAGCGCCATATAGTAATGCGTCATAACGTATGACGTCATATAGTATTGCGTCATGACGTATAACGTCATGTAGAATTGGGTCATAACGTAGAACATCACACAGTAATACGTCATAACGTATAACGTCACATAGAATTACGGTTTAACGTATAACGTCATACAGTAATGCGCCATACCGTATAACGCCATATAGAAAGGCGTCATGACGTATAACGTCATATAGAATTACGGTTTAACGTGTAACGTCATATAGTAATGCGTCATAACGTATAACGCCATTTAGTAATGCGTCATAACGTATAACGTCACATAGTAATACGTCATAACGTATGACGTCATATAGAATTACGGCATAATGTATAACGTCACATAGTAATACGTTATAACGTATAACGCCATTTAGTAATGCGTCATAACGTATAACGTCATATAGAATTGCGGTTTAAAGTATCACGTCATATAGTAATGCGTCATAACGTATAACGCCATTTAGTAATGCGTCATAACGTATAACGCCATATAGTAATGCGTCATAACGTATAACGCCATTTAGTAATGCGTCATAACGTATAACGCCATATAGTAATGCGTCATAACGTATAACGCCATATAGTAATGCGTCATAGCGTATGACGTCATATAGTATTGCGTCATGACGTATAACGCCATATAGTATTGCGTCATGACGTATAACGCCATATAGTAAGGCGCCATGACGTATAACGCCATATAGAAATAAGGCATAACGTATAACGTCACATAGTAATACGTCATAACGTATAACGTCATATAGAATTACGGCATAACGTATAACATCACATGGAATTGCGATTTAGCGTAGAACGTCATATAGCAATGCGTCATAACGTATAACGCCATTTAGTAATGCGTCCTAACGTATAACGTCATATAGAATTACGGTTTAACGTATACCGTCATATAGTATTGCGTCATAACGTATAACGTCATATATAATTACGTCATAACGTAGAACATCACATAGTAATACGTCCGAACGTATAGCGTCATATAGAATTACGTCATAACTTATAACGTCACATAGTAATACGTCATAACGTATAACGTCATATAGAATTACGGCATAGCGTGTAACGTCACATAGTAATACGTCATAACGTATAACGTCATATAGAATTCCGGTTTAACGTATAACGCTATATAGCAATGCGTCATAACGTATAACGTCATATAGAATTACGGCATAACGTAGAACATCACATAGTAATACGTCCGAACGTATAACGTCATATAGAATTACGGCATAACGTATAACATCACATGGAATTACGATTTAGCGTATAACGTCATATAGCAATGCGTCATAACGTATAACGCCATTTAGTAATGCGTCCTAACGTATAACGTCATATAGAATTACGGTTTAACGTATACCGTCATATAGTAATGCGTCATAACGTATAACGTCATATATAATTACGTCATAACTTATAACGTCACATAGAGTTACGGTTTAGCGTATAAAGTCATATAGAATTAGGGTTTAACGTATAACGTCACATAGAATTACGGTTTAACGTATAACGTCACATAGAATTACGGTTTAGCGTATAACGTCATATAGAATTAGGGTTTACCGTATAACGTTATATAGAATTACGGTATAATGTGTAACGTCACATAGTAATACGTCATAACGCATAACGCCATATAGTAATGCGTCATAACGTATGACGTCATATAGTATTGTGTCATGACGTATAACGTCATATAGAATTAGGTCATAACGTAGAACGTCACACAGTAATACGTCCGAACGTATAACGTGATATAGAATTACGTCATAACTTATAACGTCACATAGTAATACGTCATAACGTATAACGTCATATAGAATTACAGCATAGCGTGTAACGTCACATAGTAATACGTCATAACGTATAACGTCATATAGAATTACGGCATAGCGTGTAACGTCACATAGTAGTACGTCATAACGTATAACGTCACATAGAATTACGGTTTAGCGTCTAACGTCATATAGCAATGCGTCATAACGTATAACGTCATATAGAATTACGGCATAACGTAGAACATCACATAGTAATACGTCCGAACGTATAACGTCATATAGAATTACGTCATAACTTATAACGTCAAATAGTAATACGTCATAGCGTATAACGTCATATAGAATTACGGCATAGCGTGTAATGTCACATAGTAGTACATCATAACGTATAACGTCACATAGAATTACGGTTTAATGTATATCGTCATATAGAAATCCGGTTTAACGTATAACGTCATATGGAATTACGGTTTAACGTATAAAGCAAGGTAGTATTACGGCATAACGTATAACGTCATATAGCAATGCGTCATAACGTATAACGCCATTTAGTAATGCGTCATAACATATAACGCCATATAGTAATGCGTCATAAGCTATAGCGTCATATAGTATTGCGTCATGACGTATGACGTCATATAGAATTACGGTTTAACGTGTAACGTCATATAGTAATGCGTCATAACGTATAACGCCATTTAGTAATGCGTCATAACGTATAACGTCACATAGTAATACGTCATAACGTATGACGTCATATAGAATTACGGCATAATGTATAACGTCACATAGTAATACGTTATAACGTATAACGCCATTTAGTAATGCGTCATAACGTATAACGTCATATAGAATTGCGGTTTAAAGTATCACGTCATATAGTAATGCGTCATAACGTATAACGCCATTTAGTAATGCGTCATAACGTATAACGCCATATAGTAATGCGTCATAACGTATAACGCCATTTAGTAATGCGTCATAACGTATAACGCCATATAGTAATGCGTCATAACGTATAACGCCATATAGTAATGCGTCATAGCGTATGACGTCATATAGTATTGCGTCATGACGTATAACGCCATATAGTATTGCGTCATGACGTATAACGCCATATAGTAAGGCGCCATGACGTATAACGCCATATAGAAATAAGGCATAACGTATAACGTCACATAGTAATACGTCATAACGTATAACGTCATATAGAATTACGGCATAACGTATAACATCACATGGAATTGCGATTTAGCGTAGAACGTCATATAGCAATGCGTCATAACGTATAACGCCATTTAGTAATGCGTCCTAACGTATAACGTCATATAGAATTACGGTTTAACGTATACCGTCATATAGTATTGCGTCATAACGTATAACGTCATATATAATTACGTCATAACGTAGAACATCACATAGTAATACGTCCGAACGTATAGCGTCATATAGAATTACGTCATAACTTATAACGTCACATAGTAATACGTCATAACGTATAACGTCATATAGAATTACGGCATAGCGTGTAACGTCACATAGTAATACGTCATAACGTATAACGTCATATAGAATTCCGGTTTAACGTATAACGCTATATAGCAATGCGTCATAACGTATAACGTCATATAGAATTACGGCATAACGTAGAACATCACATAGTAATACGTCCGAACGTATAACGTCATATAGAATTACGGCATAACGTATAACATCACATGGAATTACGATTTAGCGTATAACGTCATATAGCAATGCGTCATAACGTATAACGCCATTTAGTAATGCGTCCTAACGTATAACGTCATATAGAATTACGGTTTAACGTATACCGTCATATAGTAATGCGTCATAACGTATAACGTCATATATAATTACGTCATAACTTATAACGTCACATAGAGTTACGGTTTAGCGTATAAAGTCATATAGAATTAGGGTTTAACGTATAACGTCACATAGAATTACGGTTTAACGTATAACGTCACATAGAATTACGGTTTAGCGTATAACGTCATATAGAATTAGGGTTTACCGTATAACGTTATATAGAATTACGGTATAATGTGTAACGTCACATAGTAATACGTCATAACGCATAACGCCATATAGTAATGCGTCATAACGTATGACGTCATATAGTATTGTGTCATGACGTATAACGTCATATAGAATTAGGTCATAACGTAGAACGTCACACAGTAATACGTCATAACGTATAACGTCACATAGAATTACGGTTTAGCGTATAACGTCATATAGCAATGCGTCATAACATATAACGAAATTTAGTAATGCGTCATGACATATAACGCCATATAGAAATGCGTCATAACCTATCATGTCATATAGTATTGCGTCATGACGTATAACGTCATATAGAATGACGTCATAACGTAGAACATCACATAGCAATACGTCCGAACGTATAACGTGATATAGAATTACGTCATAACTTATAACGTCACATAGTAATACGTCATAACGTATAACGTCATATAGAATTACAGCATAGCGTGTAACGTCACATAGTAATACGTCATAACGTATAACGTCATATAGAATTACGGCATAGCGTGTAACGTCACATAGTAGTACGTCATAACGTATAACGTCACATAGAATTACGGTTTAGCGTCTAACGTCATATAGCAATGCGTCATAACGTATAACGTCATATAGAATTACGGCATAACGTAGAACATCACATAGTAATACGTCCGAACGTATAACGTCATATAGAATTACGTCATAACTTATAACGTCAAATAGTAATACGTCATAGCGTATAACGTCATATAGAATTACGGCATAGCGTGTAATGTCACATAGTAGTACATCATAACGTATAACGTCACATAGAATTACGGTTTAATGTATATCGTCATATAGAAATCCGGTTTAACGTATAACGTCATATGGAATTACGGTTTAACGTATAAAGCAAGGTAGTATTACGGCATAACGTATAACGTCATATAGCAATGCGTCATAACGTATAACGCCATTTAGTAATGCGTCATAACATATAACGCCATATAGTAATGCGTCATAAGCTATAGCGTCATATAGTATTGCGTCATGACGTATGACGTCATATAGAATTACGTCATAACGTATAACGCCATATATCCATGCGTCATAACGTATAAGGTCATATGGAATTACGGTTTAACGTATAACATCATATAGTAATGCGTCATAACGTATAACGCCATATAGAAATGCGTCATAACGTATGACGTCACATACTAATACGTCATAACGTATAACGTCACATAGAATTACGGTTTAGCGTATAACGTCATATGGAATTACGATTTAACGTATGAAGCCATGTAGAATTACGGCATAACGTATAACGTCACATAGTAATACGTCATAACGTATACCGTCATATAGAATGACGTCATAACGTATAACGCCATATATTAATGCGTCATAACGTATAACGTCATTTAGTAATGCGTCATAACATATAACGCCATATAGAAATGCGTCATAACCTATCATGTCATATAGTATTGCGTCATGACGTATAACGTCATATAGAATGACGTCATAACGTAGAACATCACATAGCAGTACGTCCGAACGTATAACGTGATATAGAATTACGTCATAACTTATAACGTCACATAGTAATACGTCATAACGTATAACGTCATATAGAATTACGGCATAGCGTGTAACGTCACATAGTAATTCGTCATAACGTATAACGTCATATAGAATTCCGGTTTAACGTATAACGCTATATAGCAATGCGTCATAACGTATAACGTCATATAGAATTACGGCATAACGTAGATCATCACATAGTAATACGTCCGAACGTATAACGTCATATAGAATTACGTCATAACTTATAACGTCACATAGTAATACGTCATAACGTATAACGTCATATAGAATTACGGTTTAACGTATACCGTCATATAGTATTGCGTCATAACGTATAACGTCATATATAATTACGTCATAACGTAGAACATCACATAGTAATACGTCCGAACGTATAGCGTCATATAGAATTACGTCATAACTTTTAACGTCACATAGTAATACGTCATAACGTATAACGTCATATATAATTACGTCATAACGTAGAACATCACATAGTAATACGTCCGAACGTATAGCGTCATATAGAATTACGTCATAACATATAACGTCACATAGTAATACGTCATAACGTATAACGTCATATAGAATTACGGCATAGCGTGTAACGTCACATAGTAATACGTCATAACGTATAACGCCATATAGTAATGCGTCATAACGTATAACGCCATTTAGTAATGCGTCATAACGTATAACGCCATATAGTAATGCGTCATAACGTATAACGCCATTTAGTAATGCGTCATAATGTATAACGCCATATAGTAATGCGTCATAACGTATAACGCCATATAGTAATGCGTCATAGCGTATGACGTCATATAGTATTGCGTCATGACGTATAACGCCATATAGTATTGCGTCATGACGTATAACGTCATATAGAATTACGGCATAACGTAGAACATTACATAGTAATACGTCCGAACGTATAACGTCATATAGAATTACGGCATAACTTATAACGTCACATAGTAATACGTCATAACGTATAACGTCATATAGAATTACGGCATAGCGTGTAACGTCACATAGTAATACGTCATAACGTATAACGTCATATAGAATTCCGGTTTAACGTATAACGCTATATAGCAATGCGTCATAACGTATAACGTCATATAGAATTACGGCATAACGTAGAACATCACATAGTAATACGTCCGAACGTATAACGTCATATAGAATTACGGCATAACGTATAACATCACATGGAATTACGATTTAGCGTATAACGTCATATAGCAATGCGTCATAACGTATAACGCCATTTAGTAATGCGTCCTAACGTATAACGTCATATAGAATTACGGTTTAACGTATACCGTCTTATAGTAATGCGTCATAACGTATAACGTCATATATAATTACGTCATAACTTATAACGTCACATAGAGTTACGGTTTAGCGTATAAAGTCATATAGAATTAGGGTTTAACGTATAACGTCACATAGAATTACGGTTTAACGTATAACGTCACATAGAATTACGGTTTAGCGTATAACGTCATATAGAATTACGGCATAATGTGTAACGTCACATAGTAATACGTCATAACGTATAACGCCATATAGTAATGCGTCATAACGTATGACGTCATATAGTATTGTGTCATGACGTATAACGTCATATAGAATTAGGTCATAACGTAGAACGTCACACAGTAATACGTCATAACGTATAACGTCACATAGAATTACGGTTTAGCGTATAACGTCATATAGCAATGCGTCATAACTTATAACGTCACATAGTAATACGTCATAACGTATAACGTCATATAGAATTACGGCATAGCGTGTAACGTCACATAGTAATACGTCATAACGTATAACGTCATATAGAAGTAAGGCATAACGTATAACGTCACATAGTAATACGTCATAACGTATCACGTCATATAGAATTACGGTTTAACGTATACCGTCATATAGTATTGCGTCATAACGTATAACGTCATATATAATTACGTCATAACGTAGAACATCACATAGTAATACGTCCGAACGTATAGCGTCATATAGAATTACGTCATAACTTATAACGTCACATAGTAATACGTCATAACGTATAACGTTATATAGAATTACGGCATAACGTAGAACATCACATAGTAATACGTCCGAACGTATAACGTCATATAGAATTACGGCATAACGTATAACATCACATTTAATTACGATTTAGCGTATAACGTCATATAGCAATGCGTCATAACGTATAACGCCATTTAGTAATGCGTCCTAACGTATAACGTCATATAGAATTACGGTTTAACGTATACCGTCATATAGTATTGCGTCATAACGTATAACGTCATATATAATTACGTCATAACGTAGAACATCACATAGTAATACGTCCGAACGTATAGCGTCATATAGAATTACGTCATAACTTATAACGTCACATAGTAATACGTCATAACGTATAACGTTATATAGAATTACGGCATAACGTAGAACATCACATAGTAATACGTCCGAACGTATAACGTCATATAGAATTACGGCATAACGTATAACATCACATTTAATTACGATTTAGCGTATAACGTCATATAGCAATGCGTCATAACGTGTAACGCCATTTAGTAATGCGTCCTAACGTATAACGTCATATAGAATTACGGTTTAACGTATACCGTCATATAGTAATGCGTCATAACGTATAACGTCATATATAATTACGTCATAACTTATAACGTCACATAGAGTTACGGTTTAGCGTATAAAGTCATATAGAATTAGGGTTTAACGTATAACGTCACATAGAATTACGGTTTAACGTATAACGTCACATAGAATTACGGTTTAGCGTATAACGTCATATAGAATTACGGCATAATGTGTAACGTCACATAGTAATACGTCATAACGTATAACGCCATATAGTAATGCGTCATAACGTATGACGTCATATAGTATTGTGTCATGACGTATAACGTCATATAGAATTAGGTCATAACGTAGAACGTCACACAGTAATACGTCATAACGTATAACGTCACATAGAATTACGGTTTAGCGTATAACGTCATATAGCAATGCGTCATAACATATAACGCCATTTAGTAATGCGTCATAACATATAACGCCATATAGAAATGCGTCATAACCTATCATGTCATATAGTATTGCGTCATGACGTATAACGTCATATAGAATGACGTCATAACGTAGAACATCACATAGCAATACGTCCGAACGTATAACGTGATATAGAATTACGTCATAACTCATAACGTCACATAGTAATACGTCATAACGTATAACGTCATATAGAATTACGGCATAGCGTGTAACGTCACATAGTAATACGTCATAACGTATAACGTCATATAGAATTCCGGTTTAACGTATAACGCTATATAGCAATGCGTCATAACGTATAACGTCATATAGAATTGCGGCATAACGTAGATCATCACATAGTAATACGTCCGAACGTATAACGTCATATAGCATTACGTCATAACTTATAACGTCACATAGTAATACGTCATAACGTATAACGTCATATAGAATTACGGTTTAACGTATACCGTCATATAGTATTGCGTCATAACGTATAACGTCATATATAATTACGTCATAACGTAGAACATCACATAGTAATACGTCCGAACGTATAGCGTCATATAGAATTACGTCATAACTTATAACGTCACATAGTAATACGTCATAACGTATAACGTCATATATAATTACGTCATAACGTAGAACATCACATAGTAATACGTCCGAACGTATAGCGTCATATAGAATTACGTCATAACATATAACGTCACATAGTAATACGTCATAACGTATAACGTCATATAGAATTACGGCATAGCGTGTAACGTCACATAGTAATACGTCATAACGTATAACGCCATATAGTAATGCGTCATAGCGTATGACGCCATATAGTATTGCGTCATGACGTATAACGCCATATAGTATTGCGTCATGACGTATAACGCCATATAGTAAGGCGCCATCACGTATAACGTCACATAGAAATAAGGCATAACGTATAACGTCACATAGTAATACGTCATAACGTATAACGTCATATAGAATTCCGGTTTAACGTATAACGCTATATAGCAATGCGTCATAACGTATAACGTCATATAGAATTACGGCATAACGTAGAACATCACATAGTAATACGTCCGAACGTATAACGTCATATAGAATTACGGCATAACGTATAACATCACATGGAATTACGATTTAGCGTATAACGTCATATAGCAATGCGTCATAACGTATAACGCCATTTAGTAATGCGTCCTAACGTATAACGTCATATAGAATTACGGTTTAACGTATACCGTCTTATAGTAATGCGTCATAACGTATAACGTCATATATAATTACGTCATAACTTATAACGTCACATAGAGTTACGGTTTAGCGTATAAAGTCATATAGAATTAGGGTTTAACGTATAACGTCACATAGAATTACGGTTTAACGTATAACGTCACATAGAATTACGGTTTAGCGTATAACGTCATATAGAATTACGGCATAATGTGTAACGTCACATAGTAATACGTCATAACGTATAACGCCATATAGTAATGCGTCATAACGTATGACGTCATATAGTATTGTGTCATGACGTATAACGTCATATAGAATTAGGTCATAACGTAGAACGTCACACAATAATACGTCATAACGTATAACGTCACATAGAATTACGGTTTAGCGTATAACGTCATATAGCAATGCGTCATAACTTATAACGTCACATAGTAATACGTCATAACGTATAACGTCATATAGAATTACGGCATAGCGTGTAACGTCACATAGTAATACGTCATAACGTATAACGTCATATAGAAGTAAGGCATAACGTATAACGTCACATAGTAATACGTCATAACGTATAACGTCATATAGAATTACGGCATAACGTATAACATCACATGGAATTACGATTTAGCATATATCGTCATATAGCAATGCGTCATAACGTATAACGCCATTTAGTAATGCGTCCTAACGTATAACGTCATATAGAATTACGGTTTAACGTATACCGTCATATAGGATTGCGTCATAACGTATAACGTCATATATAATTACGTCATAACGTAGAACATCACATAGTAATACGTCCGAACGTATAGCGTCATATAGAATTACGTCATAACTTATAACGTCACATAGTAATACGTCATAACGTATAACGTCATATAGAATTACGGCATAACGTAGAACATCACATAGTAATACGTCCGAACGTATAACGTCATATAGAATTACGGCATAACGTATAACATCACATGGAATTACGATTTAGCGTATAACGTCATATAGCAATGCGTCATAACGTGTAACGCCATTTAGTAATGCGTCCTAACGTATAACGTCATATAGAATTACGGTTTAACGTATACCGTCATATAGTAATGCGTCATAACGTATAACGTCATATATAATTACGTCATAACTTATAACGTCACATAGAGTTACGGTTTAGCGTATAAAGTCATATAGAATTAGGGTTTAACGTATAACGTCACATAGAATTACGGTTTAACGTATAACGTCACATAGAATTACGGTTTAGCGTATAACGTCATATAGAATTACGGCATAATGTGTGACGTCACATAGTAATACGTCATAACGTATAACGCCATATAGTAATGCGTCATAACGTATGACGTCATATAGTATTGTGTCATGACGTATAACGTCATATAGAATTAGGTCATAACGTAGAACGTCACACAGTAATACGTCATAACGTATAACGTCACATAGAATTACGGTTTAGCGTATAACGTCATATAGCAATGCGTCATAACATATAACGCCATTTAGTAATGCGTCATAACATATAACGCCATATAGAAATGCGTCATAACCTATCATGTCATATAGTATTGCGTCATGACGTATAACGTCATATAGAATGACGTCATAACGTAGAACATCACATAGCAATACGTCCGAACGTATAACGTGATATAGAATTACGTCATAACTTATAACGTCACATAGTAATACGTCATAACGTATAACGTCATATAGAATTACGGCATAGCGTGTAACGTCACATAGTAATACGTCATAACGTATAACGTCATATAGAATTCCGGTTTAACGTATAACGCTATATAGCAATGCGTCATAACGTATAACGTCATATAGAATTACGGCATAACGTAGATCATCACATAGTAATACGTCCGAACGTATAACGTCATATAGAATTACGTCATAACTTATAACGTCACATAGTAATACGTCATAACGTATAACGTCATATAGAATTACGGCATAGCGTGTAACGTCACATAGTAGTACGTCATATAGTATAACGTCACATAGAATTACGGTTTAGCGTATAACGTCATATAGCAATGCGTCATAACGTATAACGCCATTTAGTAATGCGTCATAACATATAACGCCATATAGTAATGCGTCATAAGCTATAGCGTCATATAGTATTGCGTCATGACGTATAACGTCATATAGAATTACGTCATAACGTATAACGCCATATATCCATGCGTCATAACGTATAAGGTCATATGGAATTACGGTTTAACGTATAACGTCATATAGTAATGCGTCATAACGTTTAACGCCATATAGAAATGCGTCATAACGTATGACGTCACATAGTATTGCGTCATGACGTTTAACGTCATATAGAATTAGGTCATAACGTAGAACATCACATAGTAATACGTCATAACGTATAACGTCACATAGAATTACGGTTCAGCGTCTAATTTCATATAGCAATACGTCATAACGTATAAGGCCATATAGCAATGCGTCATAACGTTTAACGGCATATAGTATTGCGTCATGACGTATAACGTCATATAGAATGACGTCATAACGTATAACGCCATATAGTAATGCGTCATAACGTATAACGTCATATAGTATTACGTCATAACTTATAACGTCACATAGTAATACGTCATAACGTATAACGTCATATAGAATGACGTCATAACGTAGAACATCACATAGCAGTACGTCCGAACGTATAACGTGATATAGAATTACGTCATAACTTATAACGTCACATAGTAATACGTCATAACGTATAACGTCATATAGAATTACGGCGTAGCGTGTAACGTCACATAGTAATTCGTCATAACGTATAACGTCATATTGAATTCCGGTTTAACGTATAACGCTATATAGCAATGCGTCATAACGTATAACGTCATATAGAATTACGGCATAACGTAGATCATCACATAGTAATACGTCCGAACGTATAACGTCATATAGAATTACGTCATAACTTATAACGTCACATAGTAATACGTCATAACGTATAACGTCATATAGAATTACGGTTTAACGTATACCGTCATATAGTATTGCGTCATAACGTATAACGTCATATATAATTACGTCATAACGTAGAACATCACATAGTAATACGTCCGAACGTATAGCGTCATATAGAATTACGTCATAACTTATAACGTCACATAGTAATACGTCATAACGTATAACGTCATATATAATTACGTCATAACGTAGAACATCACATAGTAATACGTCCGAACGTATAGCGTCATATAGAATTACGTCATAACATATAACGTCACATAGTAATACGTCATAACGTATAACGTCATATAGAATTACGGCATAGCGTGTAACGTCACATAGTAATACGTCATAACGTATAACGCCATATAGTAATGCGTCATAACGTATAACGCCATTTAGTAATGCGTCATAACGTATAACGCCATATAGTAATGCGTCATAACGTATAACGCCATTTAGTAAGGCGTCATAATGTATAACGCCATATAGTAATGCGTCATAACGTATAACGCCATATAGTAATGCGTCATAGCGTATGACGTCATATAGTATTGCGTCATGACGTATAACGCCATATAGTATTGCGTCATGACGTATAACGCCATATAGTAAGGCGCCATGACGTATAACGTCATATTGAAATAAGGCATAACGTATAACGTCACATAGTAATACGTCATAACGTATAACGTCATATGGAATTACGGCATAACGTATAACATCACATGGAATTACGATTTAGCGTATAACGTCATATAGCAATGCGTCATAACGTATAACGCCATTTAGTAATGCGTCCTAACGTATAACGTCATATAGAATTACGGTTTAACGTATACCGTCATATAGTATTGCGTCATAACGTATCACGTCATATAGAATTGCGGCATAACGTAGAACATCACATAGTAATACGTCCGAACGTATAACGTCATATAGAATTACGGCATAACGTAGAACATCACATAGTAATACGTCCGAACGTATAACGTCATATAGAATTACGGCATAACGTATAACATCACATGGAATTACGATTTAGCGTATAACGTCATATAGCAATGCGTCATAACGTATAACGCCATTTAGTAATGCGTCCTAACGTATAACGTCATATAGAATTACGGTTTAACGTGTACCGTCATATAGTAATGCGTCATAACGTATAACGTCATATATAATTACGTCATAACTTATAACGTCACATAGAGTTACGGTTTAGCGTATAAAGTCATATAGAATTAGGGTTTAACGTATAACGTCACATAGAATTACGGTTTAACGTATAACGTCACATAGAATTACGGTTTAGCGTATAACGTCATATAGAATTAGGGTTTACCTTATAACGTTATATAGAATTACGGCATAATGTGTAACGTCACATAGTAATACGTCATAACGTATAACGCCATATAGTAATGCGTCATAACGTATGACGTCATATAGTATTGTGTCATGACGTATAACGTCATATAGAATTAGGTCATAACGTAGAACGTCACACAGTAATACGTCATAACGTATATCGTCACATAGAATTACGGTTTAGCGTATAACGTCATATAGCAATGCGTCATAACGTATAACGCCATTTAGTAATGCGTCCTAACGTATAACGTCATATAGAATTACGGTTTAACGTATACCGTCATATAGTAATGCGTCATAACGTATAACGTCATATATAATTACGTCATAACTTATAACGTCACATAGAATTACGGTTTAACGTATAACGTCACATAGAATTACGGTTTAGCGTATAACGTCATATAGAATTACGGCATAATGTGTAACGTCACATAGTAATACGTCATAACGTATAACGCCATATAGTAATGCGTCATAACGTATGACGTCATATAGTATTGTGTCATGACGTATAACGTCATATAGAATTAGGTCATAACGTAGAACGTCACACAGTAATACGTCATAACGTATAACGTCACATAGAATTACGGTTTAGCGTATAACGTCATATAGCAATGCGTCATAACATATAACGCCATTTAGTAATGCGTCATAACATATAACGCCATATAGAAATGCGTCACAACCTATCATGTCATATAGTATTGCGTCATGACGTATAACGTCATATAGAATGACGTCATAACGTAGAACATCACATAGCAATACGTCCGAACGTATAACGTGATATAGAATTACGTCATAACTTATAACGTCACATAGTAATACGTCATAACGTATAACGTCATATAGAATTACGGCATAGCGTGTAACGTCACATAGTAATACGTCATAACGTATAACGTCATATAGAATTCCGGTTTAACGTATAACGCTATATAGCAATGCGTCATAACGTATAACGTCATATAGAATTACGGCATAGCGTGTAACGTCACATAGTAATACGTCATAACGTATAACGCCATATAGTAATGCGTCATAACGTATAACGCCATTTAGTAATGCGTCATAACGTATAACGCCATATAGTAATGCGTCATAACGTATAACGCCATTTAGTAAGGCGTCATAATGTATAACGCCATATAGTAATGCGTCATAACGTATAACGCCATATAGTAATGCGTCATAGCGTATGACGTCATATAGTATTGCGTCATGACGTATAACGTCATATAGAATTACTTCATAACTTATAACGTCACATAGTAATACGTCATAACGTATAACGTCATATAGAATTACGGCATAGCGTGTAACGTAACATATTAGTACGTCATATAGTATAACGTCACATAGAATTACGGTTTAGCGTATAACGTCATATAGCAATGCGTCATAACGTATAACGCCATTTAGTAATGCGTCATAACATATAACGCCATATAGTAATGCGTCATAAGCTATAGCGTCATATAGTATTGCGTCATGACCTATAACGTCATATAGAATTACGTCATAACGTATAACGCCATATAGCCATGCGTCATAACGTATAAGGTCATATGGAATTACGGTTTAACGTATAACGTCATATAGTAATGCGTCATAACGTATAACGCCATATAGAAATGCGTCATAACGTATGACGTCACATAGTATTGCGTCATGACGTTTAACGTCATATAGAATTAGGTCATAACGTAGAACATCACATAGTAATACGTCATAACGTATAACGTCACATAGAATTACGGTTCAGCGTCTAATTTCATATAGCAATACGTCATAACGTATAAGGCCATATAGCAATGCGTCATAACGTTTAACGGCATATAGTATTGCGTCATGACGTATAACGTCATATAGAATGACGTCATAACGTATAACGCCATATAGTAATGCGTCATAACGTATAACGTCATATAGTATTACGTCATAACTTATAACGTCACATAGTAATACGTCATAACGTATAACGTCATATAGAATTACAGCATAACGTATAACGTCACATGGAATTACGGTTTAGCGTATAACGTCATAGATCAATGCGTCATAACGTATAACGCCATTTAGTAATGCGTCATAATGTATAACGTCATATAGAATTACGGTTTAACGTATAACGTCACATAGTAATACGTCATAACGTGTAACGTCGTATAGAATTACGTCATAACGTATAACGTCACATAGCAATACGTCATAACGTATAACGACATATAGAATTCCGGTTTAACGAATAACGCTATATAACAATGCGTCATGACGTATAACGTCATATAGAATTAGGTCATAACGTAGAACATCACATAGTAATACGTCATAACGGATAACGTCACATAGAATTACGGTTTAGCGTATAACGTCATATAGCAATGCGCCATAACGTATAACGCCATTTAGTAATGCGTCATAACATATAACGCCATATAGTAATGCGTCATAACCTATAATGTCATATAGTATTGCGTCATGACGTATAACGTCATATAGAATGACGTCATAACGTAGAACATCACATAGTAATTCGTCCGAACGTATAACGTCATATAGAATTACGTCATAACTTATAACGTCACATAGTAATACGTCATAACGTATAACGTCATATAGAATTACGGCATAGCGTGTAACGTCACATAGTAATACGTCATAACGTATAACGTCATATAGAATTCCGGTTTAACGTATAACGCTATATAGCAATGCGTCATAACGTATAACGTCATATAGAATTGCGGCATAACGTAGAACATCACATAGTAATACGTCCGAACGTATAACGTCATATAGAATTACGTCATAACTTATAACGTCACATAGTAATACGTCATAACGTATAACGTCATATACAATTACGGCATAGCGTGTCACGTCACATACGAATACGTCATAACGTATAACGTCACATAGAATTACGGTTTAGCGTATAACGTCATATAGCAATGCGTCATAACATATAGCGCCATATAGTAATGCGTCATAACGTATGACGTCATATAGTATTGCGTCATGACGTATAACGTCATGTAGAATTGGGTCATAACGTAGAACATCACACAGTAATACGTCATAACGTATAATGTCACATAGAATTACGGTTTAACGTATAACGTCATATAGTAATGCGTCATACCGTATAACGCCATATGTAAAGGCGTCATGACGTATAACGTCATATAGAATTACGGCATAATGTATAACGTCAGATAGTAATACGTCATAACGTATACCGTCATAAAATTAGGCGACATGACGTATAACGTCATATAGAATTACGTCATAACGTATAACGTCACGTAGTAATACGTCATAACGTATAACGTCACATAGTAAAACGTCATAACGTGTAACGTCGTATAGCATTACGTCATAACGCATAACGTCACATAGTAATACGTCATAACGTATAACGTCATATAGAATTCCGCTTTAACGAATAACGCTATACAGCAATGCGTCATAACGTATAACGTCATACAGAATTACGGCATACTGTGTAACGTCAAATAGTAATACGTCATATTGTATAACGCCATATAGCAATGCGTCGCAACGTATAACGTCATATAGAATTACGGTTTAACGTATAACGTCATACAGTAATGCGTCATAACGTATAACGCCATATAGTAATGCGTCATAACGTATGACGTTATATAGTATTGCATCATGACGTATATCTTCATATAGAATTAGGTCGTAACGAGGAACATCACATAGTAACACGTCATAACGTATAACGTCACATAGAATTACGGTTTAACGTATAACGTCATATAGTAATGCGTCATACCGTATAACGCCATATCGTAAGGCGTCATGACGTATAACGTCATATAGAATTACGGTTTAACGTATAACGTCATACAGTAATGCGTCATAACGCATAACGTCACATAGTAATACGTCATAACTTATAACGTCACATAGAATTACGGTTTAGCGTATAACGTCATATAGAATTAGGGTTTAACGTATAACGTCAAATAGAATTACGGTTTAGCGTATAACGTCATATAGAATTAGGGTTTAACGTATAACATCATATGGAATTACGGTTTAACGTACAACGTCATATAGTAATGCGTCATAAAGTATAACGCCATTTAGTAATGCGTCCTAACGTATAACGTCATATAGAATTACGGTTTAACGTATACCGCCATATAGTATTGCGTCATAACGTATAACGTCATTAATAATTACGTCATAACGTAGAACATCACATAGTAATACGTCCGAACGTATAACGTCATACAGAATTACGTCATAACTTATAACGTCACATAGTAATACGTGATAACGTATAACGTCATATAGAATTACGGCATAGCGTGTAACGTCACATAGTAATACGTCACAACGTATAACGTCATATAGAATTCCGGTTTAACGTATAACGCTATATAGCAATGCGTCATAACGTATAACGTCATATAGAATTACGTCATAACGTAGAACATCACATAGTAAACGTCCTAACGTATAACGTCATATAGAATTACGTCATAACTTATAACGTCACATGGTAATACGAAATAACTTATAACGTCACATAGAATTACGGTTTAACGTATAACGTCACATAGAATTAGGGTTTACCGTATAACGTCATATAGAATTACGGTTTAACGTATAACGTCACATAGTAATACGTCATAACGTGTAACGCCATATAGAATTGCGTCATAACGTATAACGTCACAGAGTAATACTTCAAAACGTATAACGTCATATAGAATTCCGGTTTAACGTATAACGTCATATGGAATTACGATTTAACGTATGAAGCCATGTAGAATTACGGCATAACGTATAACGTCACATAGTAATACGTCATAACGTATACCGTCATATAATAAGGCGACATGACGTATAACGTCATATAGAATTACGTCATAACCTATAACGTCACGTAGTAATACGTCATAACGTACAACGTCTCATAGAATTACGGTTTAATGTATATCGTCATATAGAAATCCGGTTTAACGTATAACGTCATATGGAATTACGGTTTAACGTATAAAGCAATGTAGTATTACGGCATAACGTATAACGTCATATAGTAATGCGTCATAACGTATAACGCCATATAGTAATGCGTCATAATGTATAACGTCATATAGAATTACGGTTTAACGTATAACGTCACATAGTAATACATCATAACGTGTAACGCCATATAGAATTGCGTCATAACGTATAACGTCACAGAGTAATACTTCAAAACGTATAACGTCATATAGAATTCCGGTTTAACGTATAACGCTATATAGCAATGCGTCATAACGTATAACGTCATATAGAATTGCGGCATAACGTAGAACATCACATAGTAATACGTCCGAACGTATAACGTCATATAGAATTACGGCATAGCGTGTAACGTCACATACTAATACGTCATAACGTATAACGTCACATACAATTACGGTTTAGCGTATAACGTCATATAGCAATGCGTCATAACGTATAGCGCCATATAGTAATGCGTCATAACGTATGACGTCATATAGTATTGCGTCATGACGTATAACGTCATGTAGAATTGGGTCATAACGTAGAACATCACACAGTAATACGTCATAACGTATAATGTCACGTAGAATTACGGTTTAACGTATAACGTCATATAGTAATGCGTCATACCGTATAACGCCATATAGAATGGCGTCCTGACGTATAACGTCATATAGATTTACGGTTTAACATGTAACGTCAAATAGTAATGCGTCATAACGTATAACGCCATTTAGTAATGCGTCATAACGTATAACGTCACATAGTAATACGTCATAACGTATAACGTCATATAGAATTACGGCATAATGTATAACGTCACATAGTAATACGTCATGACGTATAACGTCATATAGAATTCCGGTTTAACGTATAACGCTATATTGCAATGCGTCATACCATAAGACGTCATATAGAAGTACGGCATAATGTATAACGTCACATAGTAATACGTCATAACGTATACCGTCATATAATTAGGCGACATGACGTATAACGTCATATAGAATTACGTCATAACGTATAACGTCACGTAGTAATACGTCATAACGTATAACGT
The DNA here is from genome assembly GCF_041682495.2 of Bombus fervidus. NCBI lineage: Eukaryota > Metazoa > Arthropoda > Insecta > Hymenoptera > Apidae > Bombus > Bombus fervidus. The sequence continues at coordinate 5,162,831 of NW_027212582.1, forward strand.
CATATAGAAATACGGCATAACGTATAACGTCATATAGAATTACGGCATAGCGTGTAACGTCACATAGTAATACGTCATAACGTATGACGTCATATAGTATTGCGTCATGACGTATAACGCCATATAGTAAGGCGCCATGACGTATAACGTCATATAGAAATACGGCATAACGTATAACGTCACATAGTAATACGTCATAACGTGTAACGTCGTATAGAATTACGTCATAACGTACAACGCCACATAGTAATACGTCATAACGTATAACGTCACATAGTAATACGTCATAACGTGTAACGTCGTATGGCATTACGTCATAACGCATAACGTCACATAGTAATACGTCATAACGTATGACGTTATATAGTATTGCGTCATAACATATAACGCCATATAGTAATGCGTCATAAGCTATAGCGTCATATAGTAATGCGTCATAACGTATAACGCCATATAGAAATGCGTCATAACGTATGACGTCACATAGTATTGCGTCATGACGTATAACGTCATATAGAATTAGGTCATAACGTAGACCATCACATAGTAATACGTCATAACGTATAACGTCACATAGAATTACGGTTCAGCGTCTAACGTCATATAGCAATACGTCATAACGTATAAGGCCATATAGCAATGCGTCATAACGTATAACGGCTTATAGTATTGCGTCATGACGTATAACGTCATATAGAATGACGTCATAACGTAGAACATCACATAGTAAACGTCCTAACGTATAACGTCATATAGAATTACGTCATAACTTATAACGTCACATAGCAATACGTCATAACGTATAACGACATATAGAATTCCGGTTTAACGAATAACGCTATATAACAATGCGTCATGACGTATAACGTCATGTAGAATTAGGTCATAACGTAGAACATCACATAGTAATACGTCATAACGGATAACGTCACATAGAATTACGGTTTAGCGTATAACGTCATATAGCAATGCGCCATAACGTATAACGCCATTTAGTAATGCGTCATAACATATAACGCCATATAGTAATGCGTCGTAACCTATAATGTCATATAGTATTGCGTCATGACGTATAACGTCATATAGAATGACGTCATAACGTAGAACATCACATAGTAATACGTCCGAACGTATAACGTCATATAGAATTACGTCATAACTTATAACGTCACATAGTAATACGTCATAACGTATAACGTCATACAGAATTACGGCATAGCGTGTAACGTCACATAGTAATACGTCATAACGTATAACGTCATATAGAATTCCGGTTTAACGTATAACGCTATATAGCAATGCGTCATAACGTATAACGTCATATAGAATTGCGGCATAACGTAGAACATCACATAGTAATACGTCCGAACGTATAACGTCATATAGAATTACGTCATAACTTATAACGTCACATAGTAATACGTCATAACGTATAACGTCATATAGAATTACGGCATAGCGTGTAACGTCACATACTAATACGTCATAACGTATAACGTCACATAGAATTACGGTTTAGCGTATAACGTCATATAGCAATGCGTCATAACGTATAACGCCATTTAGTAATGCGTCATAACATATAACGCCATATAGTAATGCGTCATAAGCTATAGCGTCATATAGTATTGCGTCATGACGTATAACGTCATATAGAATTACGTCATAACGTATAACGCCATATAGCCATGCGTCATAAAGTATAAGGTCATATGGAATTAGGGTTTAGCGTATAACGTCATGTAGCAATGCGTCATAACGTATAACGCCATATCGAATTGCGTCATAACGTATAACGTCACAGAGTAATACGTCAAAACGTGTAACGTCATATAGAATTCCGGTTTACCGCATAACGTCATATGGAATTACGATTTAACGTATGAAGCCATGTAGAATTACGGCATAACGTATAACGTCACATAGTAATACGTCACAACGTATACCGTCATATAATAAGGCGACAAGACGTATAACGTCATATAGAATTACGTCATAACGTATAACGTCACGTAGTAATACGTCATAACGTATAACGTCTCATAGAATTACGGTTTAATGTATATCGTCATATAGAAATCCGGTTTAACGTATAACGTCATATGGAATTACGGTTTAACGTATAAAGCAATGTAGTATTACGGCATAACGTATAACGTCATATAGTAATGCGTCATAACGTATAACGCCATATAGTAATGCGTCATAATGTATAACGTCATGTAGTATTGCGTCATGAAGTATAACGTCATATAGAATTACGTCATGACGTAGAACATCACATAGTAATACTTCATAACGTATAAGGTCATACAGTCATTCGTCATACCGTATAAAGTCATATAGAATTATGGCATAAAGTATAACGTCACGTAGTAATACGTCACATCGTACAACGTCATATAGAATTACGGCATGACGTATAACGTCACATAGTAATACGTCAAAACGTATAACGCCATCTAGCAATGCGTCATAACGTATAACGCCATTTAGTAATGCGTCATAACATATAACGCCATATAGTAATGCGTCATAAGCTATAGCGTCATATAGTATTGCGTCATGACGTATAACGTCATATAGAATTACGTCATAACGAATAACGCCGTATAGCCATGCGTCATAACGTATAAGGTCATATGGAATTACGGTTTAACGTATAACGTCATATAGTAATGCGTCATAACGTATAACGCCATATAGAAATGCGTCATAACGTATGACGTCACATAGTATTGCGTCATGACGTTTAACGTCATATAGAATTAGGTAATAACGTAGAACATCACATAGTAATACGTCATAACGTATAACGTCACATAGAATTACGGTTCAGCGTCTAACGTCATATAGCAATACGTCATAACGTATAAGGCCATATAGCAATGCGTCATAACGTTTAACGGCATATAGTATTGCCTCATGACGTATAACGTCATCTAGAATGACGTCATAACGTATAACGCCATATAGTAATGCGTCATAACGTATAGCGCCATATAGTAATGCGTCATAACGTATGACGTCATATCGAATTACGGTTTAATGTATATCGTCATATAGAAATCCGGTTTAACGTATAACGTCATAGATCAATGCGTCATAACGTATAACGCCATTTAGTAATGCGTCCTAACGTATAACGTCATATCGAATTACGGTTTAATGTATATCGTCATATAGAAATCCGGTTTAACGTATAACGTCATATGGAATTACGGTTTAACGTATAAAGCAATGTAGAATTACGGCATAACGTATAACGTCATATAGTAATGCGTCATAACGTATAACGCCATATAGTAATGCGTCATAATGTATAACGTCATATAGAATTACGGCTTAACGTGTAACGTCATATAGTAATGCGTCATAACGTATAGCGCCATATAGTAATGCGTCATAACGTATGACGTCATATAGTATTGCGTCATGACGTATAACGTCATATAGTATTGCGTCATGACGTATAACGCCATATAGTATTGCGTCATGACGTATAACGCCATATAGTAATGCGTCATAGCGTGTGACGTCATATAGTATTGCGTCATGACGTATAACGCCATATAGTATTGCGTCATGACGTATAACGTCATATAGAATTGCGTCATAACGTATAACGCCATATAGTAATGCGTCATAACGTATAACGCCATTTAGTAATGCGTCATAACGTATAACGCCATATAGTAATGCGTCATAACGTATAACGCCATATAGTAATGCGTCATAGCGTATGACGTCATATAGTATTGCGTCATGAAGTATAACGCCATATAGTAATGCGTCATAACGTATAACGTCACATAGTAATACGTCATAACGTATAACGTCATATAGAATTGCGGTTTCACGTATAACGTCATACAGTAATGCGTCATAACGCATAACGTCACATAGTAATGCGTCATAACGTATAACGCCATATAGTAATGCGTCATAACGTATAACGCCAGTTAGTAATGCGTCATAACGTATAACGCCATATAGTAATGCGTCATAGCGTATGACGTCATATAGTATTGCGTCATGACGTATAACGCCATATAGTATTGCGTCATGACGTATAACGCCATATAGTAATACGTCATAACGTATAACGTCATATAGAATTACGGTTTAACGTATAACGTCATACAGTAATGCGTCATAACGCATAACGTCACATAGTAATACGTCATAACTTATAACGTCACATAGAATTACGGTTTAACGTATAACGTCATATAGCAATGCGTCATAACGTATAACGCCATTTAGTAATGCGTCCTAACGTATAACGTCATATAGAATTACGGTTTAACGTATACCGTCATATAGTATTGCGTCATAACGTATAACGTCATATATAATTACGTCATAACGTAGAACATCACATAGTAATACTTCCGAACGTATAGCGTCATATAGAATTACGTCATAACTTATAACGTCACATAGTAATACGTCATAACGTATAACGTCATATAGAATTACGGCATAGCGTGTAACGTCACATAGTAATACGTCATAACGTATAACGTCATATAGAATTCCGGTTTAACGTATAACGCTATATAGCAATGCGTCATAACGTATAACGTCATATAGAATTACGGCATAACGTAGAACATCACATAGTAATACGTCCGAACGTATAACGTCATATAGAATTACGTCATAACTTATAACGTCGCATAGTAATACGTCATAACGTATAACGTCATATAGAATTACGGCATAACGTGTAACGTCACATAGTAATACGTCATAACGTATAACGTCATATAGAATTACGGCATAACGTATAACATCACATGGAATTACGATTTAGCGTATAACGTCATATAGCAATGCGTCATAACGTATAACGCCATTTAGTAATGTGTCCTAACGTATAACGTCACATAGAATTACGGTTTAGCGTATAACGTCATATAGAATTAGGGTTTACCGTATAACGTCACATAGTAATACGTCATAACGTATAACGTCATACAGAATTACGGCATAGCGTGTAACGTCACATAGTAATACGTCATAACGTATAACGTCATATAGAATTCCGGTTTAACGTATAACGTCATATAGCAATGCGTCATAACGTATAACGCCATTTAGTAATGCGTCATAACATATAACGCCATATAGTAATGCGTCATAAGCTATAGCGTCATATAGTATTGCGTCATGACGTATAACGTCATATAGAATTACGTCATAACGTATAACGCCATATAGCCATGCGTCATAAAGTATAAGGTCATATGGAATTAGGGTTTAGCGTATAACGTCATGTAGCAATGCGTCATAACGTATAACGCCATATCGAATTGCGTCATAACGTATAACGTCACAGAGTAATACGTCAAAACGTGTAACGTCATATAGAATTCCGGTTTACCGCATAACGTCATATGGAATTACGATTTAACGTATGAAGCCATGTAGAATTACGGCATAACGTATAACGTCACATAGTAATACGTCATAACGTATACCGTCATATAATAAGGCGACAAGACGTATAACGTCATATAGAATTACGTCATAACGTATAACGTCACGTAGTAATACGTCATAACGTATAACGTCTCATAGAATTACGGTTTAATGTATATCGTCATATAGAAATCCGGTTTAACGTATAACGTCATATGGAATTACGGTTTAACGTATAAAGCAATGTAGTATTACGGCATAACGTATAACGTCATATAGTAATGCGTCATAACGTATAACGCCATATAGTAATGCGTCATAATGTATAACGTCATGTAGTATTGCGTCATGAAGTATAACGTCATATAGAATTACGTCATGACGTAGAACATCACATAGTAATACTTCATAACGTATAAGGTCATACAGTCATTCGTCATACCGTATAAAGTCATATAGAATTATGGCATAAAGTATAACGTCACGTAGTAATACGTCACATCGTACAACGTCATATAGAATTACGGCATGACGTATAACGTCACATAGTAATACGTCAAAACGTATAACGCCATCTAGCAATGCGTCATAACGTATAACGCCATTTAGTAATGCGTCATAACATATAACGCCATATAGTAATGCGTCATAAGCTATAGCGTCATATAGTATTGCGTCATGACGTATAACGTCATATAGAATTACGTCATAACGAATAACGCCGTATAGCCATGCGTCATAACGTATAAGGTCATATGGAATTACGGTTTAACGTATAACGTCATATAGTAATGCGTCATAACGTATAACGCCATATAGAAATGCGTCATAACGTATGACGTCACATAGTATTGCGTCATGACGTTTAACGTCATATAGAATTAGGTAATAACGTAGAACATCACATAGTAATACGTCATAACGTATAACGTCACATAGAATTACGGTTCAGCGTCTAACGTCATATAGCAATACGTCATAACGTATAAGGCCATATAGCAATGCGTCATAACGTTTAACGGCATATAGTATTGCCTCATGACGTATAACGTCATCTAGAATGACGTCATAACGTATAACGCCATATAGTAATGCGTCATAACGTATAGCGCCATATAGTAATGCGTCATAACGTATGACGTCATATCGAATTACGGTTTAATGTATATCGTCATATAGAAATCCGGTTTAACGTATAACGTCATAGATCAATGCGTCATAACGTATAACGCCATTTAGTAATGCGTCCTAACGTATAACGTCATATCGAATTACGGTTTAATGTATATCGTCATATAGAAATCCGGTTTAACGTATAACGTCATATGGAATTACGGTTTAACGTATAAAGCAATGTAGAATTACGGCATAACGTATAACGTCATATAGTAATGCGTCATAACGTATAACGCCATATAGTAATGCGTCATAATGTATAACGTCATATAGAATTACGGTTTAACGTGTAACGTCATATAGTAATGCGTCATAACGTATAGCGCCATATAGTAATGCGTCATAACGTATGACGTCATATAGTATTGCGTCATGACGTATAACGTCATATAGTATTGCGTCATGACGTATAACGCCATATAGTATTGCGTCATGACGTATAACGCCATATAGTAATGCGTCATAGCGTGTGACGTCATATAGTATTGCGTCATGACGTATAACGCCATATAGTATTGCGTCATGACGTATAACGTCATATAGAATTGCGTCATAACGTATAACGCCATATAGTAATGCGTCATAACGTATAACGCCATTTAGTAATGCGTCATAACGTATAACGCCATATAGTAATGCGTCATAACGTATAACGCCATATAGTAATGCGTCATAGCGTATGACGTCATATAGTATTGCGTCATGAAGTATAACGCCATATAGTAATGCGTCATAACGTATAACGTCACATAGTAATACGTCATAACGTATAACGTCATATAGAATTGCGGTTTCACGTATAACGTCATACAGTAATGCGTCATAACGCATAACGTCACATAGTAATGCGTCATAACGTATAACGCCATATAGTAATGCGTCATAACGTATAACGCCAGTTAGTAATGCGTCATAACGTATAACGCCATATAGTAATGCGTCATAGCGTATGACGTCATATAGTATTGCGTCATGACGTATAACGCCATATAGTATTGCGTCATGACGTATAACGCCATATAGTAATACGTCATAACGTATAACGTCATATAGAATTACGGTTTAACGTATAACGTCATTAAGTAATGCGTCATAACGCATAACGTCACATAGTAATACGTCATAACTTATAACGTCACATAGAATTACGGTTTAACGTATAACGTCATATAGCAATGCGTCATAACGTATAACGCCATTTAGTAATGCGTCCTAACGTATAACGTCATATAGAATTACGGTTTAACGTATACCGTCATATAGTATTGCGTCATAACGTATAACGTCATATATAATTACGTCATAACGTAGAACATCACATAGTAATACTTCCGAACGTATAGCGTCATATAGAATTACGTCATAACTTATAACGTCACATAGTAATACGTCATAACGTATAACGTCATATAGAATTACGGCATAGCGTGTAACGTCACATAGTAATACGTCATAACGTATAACGTCATATAGAATTCCGGTTTAACGTATAACGCTATATAGCAATGCGTCATAACGTATAACGTCATATAGAATTACGTCATAACTTATAACGTCGCATAGTAATACGTCATAACGTATAACGTCATATAGAATTACGGCATAACGTGTAACGTCACATAGTAATACGTCATAACGTATAACGTCATATAGAATTACGGCATAACGTATAACATCACATGGAATTACGATTTAGCGTATAACGTCATATAGCAATGCGTCATAACGTATAACGCCATTTAGTAATGTGTCCTAACGTATAACGTCACATAGAATTACGGTTTAGCGTATAACGTCATATAGAATTAGGGTTTACCGTATAACGTTATATAGAATTACGGCATAATGTGTAACGTCACATAGTAATACGTCATAACGTATAACGCCATATAGTAATGCGTCATAACGTATGACGTCATATAGTATTGTGTCATGACGTATAACGTCATATAGAATTAGGTCATGACGTAGAACTTCACACAGTAATACGTCATAACGTATAACGTCACATAGAATTACGGTTTAGCGTATAACGTCATATAGCAATGCGTCATAACATATAACGCCATTTAGTAATGCGTCATAACATATAACGCCATATAGAAATGCGTCATAACCTATCATGTCATATAGTATTGCGTCATGACGTATAACGTCATATAGAATGACGTCATAACGTAGAACATCACATAGTAATACGTCCGAACGTATAACGTGATATAGAATTACGTCATAACTTATAACGTCACATAGTAATACGTCATAACGTATAACGTCATATAGAATTACGGCATAGCGTGTAACGTCACATAGTAATACGTCATAACGTATAACGTCATATAGAATTCCGGTTTAACGTATAACGCTATATAGCAATGTGTCATAACGTATAACGTCATATAGAATTACGGCATCACGTAGAATATCACATAGTAATACGTCCGAACGTATAACGTCATATAGAATTACGTCATAACTTATAACGTCACATAGTAATACGTCATAACGTATAACGTCATATAGAATTACGGCATAGCGTGTAACGTCACATAGTAGTACGTCATAACGTATAACGTCACATAGAATTACGGTTTAGCGTATAACGTCATATAGCAATGCGTCATAACGTATAACGCCATTTAGTAATGCGTCATAACATATAACGCCATATAGTAATGCGTCATAAGCTATAGCGTCATATAGTATTGCGTCATGACGTATAACGTCATATAGAATTACGTCATAACGTATAACGCCATATAGCCATGCGTCATAACGTATAAGGTCTTATGGAATTTCGGTTTAACGTATAACGTCATATAGTAATGCGTCATAACGTATAACGCCATATAGAAACGCGTCATAACGTATGACGTCACATAGTATTGCGTCATGACGTTTAACGTCATATAGAATTAGGTAATAACGTAGAACATCACATAGTAATACGTCATAACGTATAACGTCACATAGAATTACGGATCAGCGTCTAACGTCATATAGCAATACGTCATAACGTATAAGGCCATATAGCAATGCGTCATAACGTTTAACGGCATATAGTATTGCGTCATGACGTATAACGTCATATAGAATGACGTCATAACGTATAACGCCATATAGTAATGCGTCATGACGTATAACGCCATATAGTAATACGTCATAACGTATAACGTCATATAGAATTACGGTTTAACGTATAACGTCATACAGTAATGCGTCATAACGCATAACGTCACACAGTAATACGTCATAACTTATAACGTCACATAGAATTACGGTTTAACGTATAACGTCATATAGCAATGCGTCATAACGTATAACGCCATTTAGTAATGCGTCCTAACGTATAACGTCATATAGAATTACGGTTTAACGTATACCGTCATAGAGTATTGCGTCATAACGTATAACGTCATATATAATTACGTCATAACGTAGAACATCACATAGTAATACTTCCGAACGTATAGCGTCATATTGAATTACGTCATAACTTATAACGTCACATAGTAATACGTCATAACGTATAACGTCATATAGAATTACGGCATAGAGTGTAACGTCACATAGTAATACGTCATAACGTATAACGTCATATAGAATTCCGGTTTAACGTATAACGCTATATAGCAATGCGTCATAACGTATAACGTCATATAGAATTACGGCATAACGTAGAACATCACATAGTAATACGTCCGAACGTATAACGTCATATAGAATTACGTCATAACTTATAACGTCGCATAGTAATACGTCATAACGTATAACGTCATATAGAATTACGGCATAACGTGTAACGTCACATCGTAATACGTCATAACGTATAACGTCATATAGAATTACGGCATAACGTATAACATCACATGGAATTACGATTTAGCGTATAACGTCATATAGCAATGCGTCATAACGTATAACGCCATTTAGTAATGTGTCCTAAAGTATAACGTCACATAGAATTACGGTTTAGCGTATAACGTCATATAGAATTAGGGTTTACCGTATAACGTTATATAGAATTACGGCATAATGTGTAACGTCAGATAGTAATACGTTATAACGTATAACGCCATATAGTAATGCGTCATAACGTATGACGTCATATAGTATTGTGTCATGACGTATAACGTCATATAGAATTAGGTCATGACGTAGAACTTCACACAGTAATACGTCATAACGTATAACGTCACATAGAATTACGGTTTAGCGTATAACGTCATATAGCAATGCGTCATAACATATAACGCCATTTAGTAATGCGTCATAACATATAACGCCATATAGAAATGCGTCATAACCTATCATGTCATATAGTATTGCGTCATGACGTATAACGTCATATAGAATGACGTCATAACGTAGAACATCACATAGTAATACGTCCGAACGTATAACGTGATATAGAATTACGTCATAACTTATAACGTCACATAGTAATACGTCATAACGTATAACGTCATATCGAATTACGGTTTAATGTATATCGTCATATAGAAATCCGGTTTAACGTGTAACGTCATATGGAATTACGGTTTAACGTATAAAGCAATGTAGAATTACGGCATAACGTATAACGCCATATAGCCACGCGTCATAACGTAAAAGGTCATATGGAATTACGGTTTAATGTATATCGTCATATAGAAATCCGGTTTAACGTGTAACGTCATATGGAATTACGGTTTAACGTATAAAGCAATGTAGAATTACGGCATAACGTATAACGTCATATAGTAATGCGTCATAACGTATAACGCCATATCGAATTACGGTTTAATGTATATCGTCATATAGAAATCCGGTTTAACGTGTAACGTCACATGGAATTACGGTTTAGCGTATAACGTCATAGATCAATGCGTCATAACGTATAACGCCATTTAGTAATGCGTCCTAACGTATAACGTCATATCGAATTACGGTTTAATGTATATCGTCATATAGAAATCCGGTTTAACGTGTAACGTCATATGGAATTACGGTTTAACGTATAAAGCAATGAAGAATTACGTCATAACGTATAACGTCATATAGTAATGCGTCATAACGTATAACGCCATATAGTAATGCGTCATAATGTATAACGTCATATAGAATTACGGTTTAACGTGTAACGTCATATAGTAATGCGTCATAACGTATAGCGCCATATTGTAATGCGTCATAACGTATGACGTCATATAGTATTGCGTCATGACATATAACGTCATGTAGAATTGGGTCATAACGTAGAACATCACACAGTAATACGTCATAACGTATAACGTCACATAGAATTACGGTTTAACGTATAACGTCATATAGCAATGCGTCATACCGTATAACGCCATATAGAAATTCGTCATGACGTATAACGTCATATAGAATTACGGTTTAACGTGTAACGTCATATAGTAATGCGTCATAACGTATAACGCCATTTAGTAATGCGTCATAACGTATAACATCACATAGTAATACGTCATAACGTATAACGTCATATAGAATTACGGCATAATGTATAACGTCACATAGTAATACGTCATAACGTATAACGCCATTTAGTAATGCGTCATAACGTATAACGTCATATAGAATTGCGGTTTAAAGTATAACGTCATATAGTAATGCGTCATAACGTATAACGCCATTTAGTAATGCGTCATAACGTATAGCGCCATATAGTAATGCGTCATAACGTATAACGCCATTTAGTAATGCGTCATAACGTATAACGCCATATAGTAATGGGTCATAACGTATAACGCCATATAGTAATGCGTCATAGCGTATGACGTCATATAGTATTGCGTCATGACGTATAACGCCATATAGTATTGCGTCATGACGTATAACGCCATATAGTAAGGCGCCATGACGTATAACGTCATATAGAAATAAGGCATAACGTATAACGTCACATAGTAATACGTCATAACGTATAACGTCATATAGAATTACGGCATAACGTATAACATCACATGGAATTACGATTTAGCGTTTAACGTCATATAGCAATGCGTCATAACGTATAACGCCATATAGCCATGCGTCATAACATATAACGCCATATAGTAATGCGTCATAAGCTATAGCGTCATATAGTATTGTGTCATGACGTATAACGTCATATAGAATTACGTCATAACGTATAACGCCATATAGCCATGCGTCATAACGTATAAGGTCATATGGAATTACGGTTTAACGTATAACGTCATATAGTAATGCGTCATAACGTATAACGCCATATAGAAATGCGTCATAACGTATGACGTCACATAGTATTGCGTCATGACGTATAACGTCATATAGAATTACATCATAACTTGTAACGTCACATGGTAATACGAAATAACGTATAACGTCATATAGAATTACGGTATAATGTATAACGTCACATAGTAATACGTCATAACGTATAACGCCATTTAGTAATGCGTCATAACGTATAACGTCATATAGAATTACGGCATAATGTGTAACGGCACATAGTAATACGTCATAATGTATAACGCCATATAGCAATGCGTCCTAACGTATAACGTCATATAGAATTACGGTTTAACGTATAACGTCATACAGTAATGCGTCATAACGCATAACGTCACATAGTAATACGTCATAACTTGTAACGTCACATAGAATTACGGTTTAGCGTATAACGTCATATAGAATTAGGGTTTAACGTATAACGTCAAATGGAATTACGGTTTAGCGTATAACGTCATATAGAATTAGGGTTTAACGTATAACATCATATGGAATTACGGTTTAACGTACAACGTCATATAGTAATGCGTCATAACGTATAACGCCATTTAGTAATGCGTCATAACGTATAACGCCCTGTAGTAGTGCGTCATAACGTATGACGTCATATAGTATTGCGTCATGACGTATAACGCCATATAGTAAGGCGCCATGACGTATAACGTCATATAGAAATACGGCATAACGTATAACGTCACATAGTAATACGTCATAACGTGTAGCGTCGTATAGAATTACGTCATAACGTACAACGTCACATAGTAATACGTCATAACGTATAACGTCACATAGTAATACGTCATAACGTGTAACGTCGTATAGCATTACGTCATAACGCATAACGTCACATAGTAATACGTCATAACTTATATCGTCACATCGAATTACGGTTTAGCGTATAACGTCATATAGAATTAGGGTTTAACGTATAACGTCAAATAGAATTACGGTTTGGCGTATAACGTCATATAGAATTAGGGGTTAACGTATAACATCATATGGAATTACGGTTTAACGTACAACGTCATATAGTAATGCGTCATAACTGATAACGCCATTTAGTAATGCGTCATAACATATAACGCCATATAGTAATGCGTCATAAGCTATAGCGTCATATAGTATTGCGTCATAACGTATAACGTCATATAGAATTACGTCATAACGTATAACGCCATATAGCCATGCGTCATAAAGTATAAGGTCATATGGAATTAGGGTTTAGCGTATAACGTCATGTAGCAAAGCGTCATAACGTATAACGCCATATAGAAATGCGTCATAACGTATAACGTCACAGAGTAATACGTCAAAACGTATAACGTCATATAGAATTCCGGTTTAACGTATAACGTCATATGGAATTACGATTTAACGTATGAAGCCATGTAGAATTACGGCATAACGTATAACGTCACATAGTAATACGTCATAACGTATAACATCACATGGAATTACGATTTAGCGTATAACGTCATATAGCAATGCGTCATAACGTATAACGCCATATAGCAATGCGTCATAACGTATAACGTCATATAGAAATACGTTATAACTTATAACGTCACATGGTAATACGTCATAACGTATAACGTCATATAGAAATACGGCATAACGTATAACATCACATGGAATTACGATTTAGCGTATAACGTCATATAGTAATGCGTCATATCGTATAACGCCATATAGAAATGCGTCATAACGTATGACGTCACATAGTATTGCGTCATGACGTATAACGTCATATAGAATTAGGTCATAACGTAGAACATCACATAGTAATACGTCATAACGTATAACGTCACATAGAATTACGGTTCAGCGTCTAACGTCATATAGCAATACGTCATAACGTATAAGGCCATATAGCAATGCGTCATAAAGTATAAGGTCATATGGAATTAGGGTTTAGCGTATAACGTCATGTAGCAATGCGTCATAACGTATAACGCCATATCGAATTGCGTCATAACGTATAACGTCACGGAGTAATACGTCAAAACGTATAACGTCATATAGAATTCCGGTTTAACGTATAACGTCATATGGAATTACGATTTAACGTATGAAGCCATGTAGAATTACGGCATAACGTATAACGTCACATAGTAATACGTCATAACGTATACCGTCATATAATAAGGCGACATGACGTATAACGTCATATAGAATTACGTCATAACGTATAACGTCACGTAGTAATACGTCATAACGTATAACGTCTCATAGAATTACGGTTTAATGTATAGCGTCATATAGAAATCCGGTTTAACGTATAACGTCATATGGAATTACGGTTTATCGTATAAAGCAATGTAGTATTACGGCATAACGTATAACGTCATATAGTAATGCGTCATAACGTATAACGCCATATAGTAATGCGTCATAAGGTATAACGTCATGTAGTATTGCGTCATGAAGTATAACGTCATATAGAATTACGTCATGACGTAGAGCATCACATAGTAATACTTCATAACGTATAAGGTCATACAGTCATTCGTCATACCGTATAAAGTCATATAGAATTACGGCATAAAGTATAACGTCACGTAGTAATACGTCACATCGTACAACGTCATATAGAATTACGGCATGACGTATAACGTCACATAGTAATACGTCAAAACGTATAACGCCATATAGCAATGCGTCATAACGTATAACGTCATATAGAAATACGTTATAACTTATAACGTCACATAGTAATACGTCATAACGTATAACGTCATATAGAATTACGGCATAACGTATAACATCACATGGAATTACGATTTAGCGTACAACGTCATATAGAATTAGGGTTTACCGTATAACGTTATATAGAATTACGGCATAATGTGTAACGTCACATAGTAATACGTCATAACGTATAACGCCATATAGTAATGCGTCATAACGTATGACGTCATATAGTATTGTGTCATGACGTATAACGTCATATAGAATTAGGTCATAACGTAGAACGTCACACAGTAATACGTCATAACGTATAACGTCACATAGAATTACGGTTTAGCGTATAACGTCATATAGCAATGCGTCATAACATATAACGCCATTTAGTAATGAGTCATAACATATAACGCCATATAGAAATGCGTCATAACCTATAATGTCATATAGTATTGCGTCATGACGTATAACGTCATATAGAATGACGTCATAACGTAGAACATCACATAGTAATACGTCCCAACGTATAACGTCATATACAATTACGTCATAACTTATAACGTCACATAGTAATACGTCATAACGTATAACGTCATATAGAATTACGTCATAACTTATAACGTCACATAGTAATACGTCATAACGTATAACGTCATATAGAATTACGGCATAGAGTGTAACGTCACATAGTAGTACGTCATAACGTATAACGTCACATAGAATTACGGTTTAGCGTATAACGTCATATAGCAATGCGTCATAACGTATAACGCCATTTAGTAATGCGTCATAACATATAACGCCATATAGTAATGCGTCATAAGCTATAGCGTCATATAGTATTGCGTCATGACGTATAACGTCATATAGAATTACGTCATAACGTATAACGCCACATAGCCATGCGTCATAACGTATAAGGTCATATGGAATTACGGTTTAACGTATAACGTTATATAGTAATGCGTCATAACGTATAACGCCATATAGAAATGCGTCATAACGTATGACGTCACATAGTATTGCGTCAAGACGTATAACGTCATATAGAATGACGTCATAACGTAGAACATCACATAGTAAACGTCCTAACGTATAACGTAATATAGAATTACGTCATAACTTATAACGTCACATAGTAATACGTCATAACGTATAACGTCATATAGAATTACGGTTTAACGTGTAACGTCATATAGTAATGCGTCATAACGTATAGCGCCATATAGTAATGCGTCATAACGTATGACGTCACATAGTATTGCGTCATGACGTATAACGTCATGTAGAATTGGGTCATAACGTAGAACATCACACAGTAATACGTCATAACGTATAACGTCACATAGAAATACGGTTTAACGTATAACGTCATATAGTAATGCGTCATACCGTATAAAGCCATATAGAAAGGCGTCATGACGTATAACGTCATATAGAATTACGGTTTAACGTGTAACGTCATATAGTAATGCGTCATAACGTATAACGCCATTTAGTAATGCGTCATAACGTATAACGCCATATAGTAATGCGTCATAGCGTATGACGTCATATAGTATTGCGTCATGACGTATAACGCCATATAGTATTGCGTCATGACGTATAACGCCATATAGTAAGGCGCCATGACGTATAACGTCATATAGAATTAGGGTTTAACGTATAACATCATATGGAATTACGGTTTAACATACAACGTCATATAGTAATGCGTCATAACGGATAACGCCATTTAGTAATGCGTCATAACGGATAACGTCATATAGAATTACGGCATAAAGTATAACGTCACATAGTAATACGTCATAACGTATAACGCCATATAGTAAGGCGCCATGACGTATAACGTCATATAGAAATAAGGCATAACGTATAACGTCACATAGTAATACGTCATAACGTATAACGTCATATAGAATTACGGCATAGCGTGTAACGTCACATAGTAGTACGTCATAACGTATAACGTCACATAGAATTACGGTTTAGCGTATAACGTCATATAGCAATGCGTCATAACGTATAACGCCATTTAGTAATGCGACATAACATATAACGCCATATAGTAATGCGTCATAAGCTATAGCGTCATATAGTATTGCGTCATGACGTATAACGTCATATAGAATTACGTCATAACGTATAACGCCATATAGCCATGCGTCATAACGTATGACGTCACATAGTATTGCGTCATGACGTATAACGTCATATAGAATTAGGTCATAACGTAGAACATCACATAGTAATACGTCATAACGTATAACGTCACATGGTAATACGTCATAACGTATAGCGTCACATAGTAATACGTCATAATGTATAACGTCACATAGTAATACGTCATAACGTATAACGAGATATAGGAATGCGTCATAACGTATAACGGCATATAGTATTGCGTCATGACGTATAACGTCATATAGAATGACGTCATAACGTAGAACATCACATAGTAAACGTCCTAACATATAACGTCATATAGAATTACGTCATAACTTATAACGTCACATGGTAATACGAAATAACGTATAACGTCATATAGAATTACGGCATAATGTATAACGTCACATAGTAATACGTCATAACGTATAACGCCATTTAGTAATGCGTCATAACGTATAACGTCATATAGAATTACGGCATAATGTGTAACGCCACATAGTAATACGTCATAATGTATAACGCCATATAGCAATGCGTCATAACGTATAACGTCATATAGAATTACGGTTTAACGTATAACGTCATACAGTAATGCGTCATAACGCATAACATCACATAGTAATACGTCATAACTTATAACGTCACATAGAATTACGGTTTAGCGTATAACGTCATATAGAATTATAGTTTAACGTATAACGTCAAATAGAATTACGGTTTAGCGTATAACGTCATATAGAATTAGGGTTTAACGTATAACATCATATGGAATTACGGTTTAACATACAACGTCATATAGTAATGCGTCATAACGGATAACGCCATTTAGTAATGCGTCATAACGGATAACGTCATATAGAATTACGGCATAAAGTATAACGTCACATAGTAATACGTCATAACGTATAGCGTCACATAGTAATACGTCATAATGTATACCGTCTTATAGAATTACGGTTTAACGTATAACGTCATACAGTAATGCGTCATAACGCATAACGTCACATAGTAATACGTCATAACTTATAACGTCACATAGAGTTACGGTTTAGCGTATAAAGTCATATAGAATTAGGGTTTAACGTATAACGTCACATAGAATTACGGTTTAGCGTATAACGTCATATAGAATTAGGGTTTAACGTATAAGGTCATATAGAATTAGGGTTTAACGTATAACGTCACATAGAATTACGGTTTAGCGTATAACGTCATATATAATTAGGGTTTACCGTATAACGTCATATAGAATTACGGTTTAACGTATAACGTCACATAGTAATACGTCATAACGTGTAACGTAGTATAGAATTACGTCATAACGTATAACGTCACATAGTAATACGTCATAACGTATAACGTCATATAGAATTCCGGTTTAACGAATAACGCTATATAACAATGCGTCATAACGTATAACGTCATATAGAATTACGGCATAATGTGTAACGTCACAAAGTAATACGACATAATGTATAACGCCATATAGCAATGCGTCATAACGTATACCGTCATATAGAATTACGGTTAAACGTATAACGTCATACAGTAATGCGTCATAACGCATAACGTCACACAGTAATACGTCATAACTTATAACGTCACATAGAATTACGGATTAGCGTGTAAAGTCACATAGAATTAGGGTTTAACGTATAACGTCACATAGAATTACGGTTTAGCGTATAAGGTCATATAGAATTAGGGTTTAACGTATAACGTGATATCGTAATGCGTCATAACGGATAACGCCATTTAGTAATGCGTCATAACGTATAACGTCACATAGTAAACGTCATAACGTATAACGTCATATAGAATTACATCATAACGCATAACGTCACATAGTAATACGTCATAACGTATAGCGTCACATAGTAATACGTCATAACGTATAACGTCACATAGTATTACGGTTTAGTGTACAGCGTCATAGAGTAATGCGTCATAACGTATAACGACATTTAGTAATGCGTCATAATGTATAACGTCATATAGAATTACGGTTTAACGTATAACGTCATATAGTAATGCGTCATAACGTATAACGTCACATAGAATTAGGGTTTAGCGTATAACGTCATATAGAATTACGGTTTAACGTATAACGTCATATAGTATTGCTTCACAAGGGATAACGCCATTTAGTAATGCGTCATAACGTATAACGCCATTTAGTAATGCGTCATAACTTATAACGCCATATAGTAACGCGTCATAACGGAT
Source organism: Bombus fervidus (assembly GCF_041682495.2). Classification (NCBI taxonomy): domain Eukaryota; kingdom Metazoa; phylum Arthropoda; class Insecta; order Hymenoptera; family Apidae; genus Bombus; species Bombus fervidus. Next base: position 5,182,772 of record NW_027212582.1, read on the forward strand.
GACGTCACATAGAATTACGGATTAGCGTGTAAAGTCACATAGAATTAGGGTTTAACGTATAACGTCACATAGAATTACGGTTTAGCGTATAAGGTCATATAGAATTAGGGTTTAACGTATAACGTGATATCGTAATGCGTCATAACGGATAACGCCATTTAGTAATGCGTCATAACGTATAACGTCACATAGTAAACGTCATAACGTATAACGTCATATAGAATTACGTCATAACGCATAACGTCACATAGTAATACGTCATAACGTATAGCGTCACATAGTAATACGTCATAACGTATAACGTCACATAGTATTACGGTTTAGTGTACAGCGTCATAGAGTAATGCGTCATAACGTATAACGACATTTAGTAATGCGTCATAATGTATAACGTCATATAGAATTACGGTTTAACGTATAACGTCATATAGTAATGCGTCATAACGTATAACGTCACATAGAATTAGGGTTTAGCGTATAACGTCATATAGAATTACGGTTTAACGTATAACGTCATATAGTATTGCTTCACAAGGGATAACGCCATTTAGTAATGCGTCATAACGTATAACGCCATTTAGTAATGCGTCATAACTTATAACGCCATATAGTAACGCGTCATAACGGATGACGTCACATAGAATTAGGGTTTAGCGTATAACGTCATATAGAATTACGGTTTAACGTATAACGTCATATAGTATTGCGTCACAAGGGATAACGCCATTTAGTAATGCGTCATAACGTATAACGTCACATAGTAATACGTCATAACATATAACGTCATATAGAATTACGGCATAACGAATAACGTCACATAGTAATACGTCATAACGCATAGCGTCACATAGTAATACGTCATAATGTATAACGTCACATAGTAATACGTCATAACGTATAACGAGATATAGCAATGCGTCATAACGTATAACGTCATATAGAATTACGGTTTAAGGTATAACGTCATATAGTAATGCGTCATAACGTATAACGCCATATAGTAATGAGTCATAACGTACAACGTCATATAGTATTGCGTCATGAAGTATAACGTCATATAGAGTTACCTCATAACGTAGAACATCACATAGTAATACGTCATAACGTATAACGTCATATAGAGTTAGGTCATAACTTATAACGTCACATAGTAGTACGTAATAGCGTTTAACGTCATATAGAATTCCGGTTTAACGTATAACGCCATATAGCAACGCGTTATAAAGTATAACGTCATATAGTAATGCGTGATAACGCATAACGTCATATAGAATTACGGCATAACGTATAACGTCACATAGTAATACGTCATAAAGTATAGCGTCACATAGTAATACGTCATAATGTAGAACGTCACATAGTAATACGTCATAACGTATAACGAGATATAGCAATGCGTCATAACGTATAACGTCATATAGAATTACGGTTTAAGGTATAACGTCATATAGAATTAGGGTTTAACGTATAACATCATATGGAATTACGGTTTAACATACAACGTCATATAGTAATGCGTCATAACGGATAACGCCATTTAGTAATGCGTCATAACGTATAACGTCATATAGAATTACGGCATAATGTGTAACGTCACATAGTAATACGTCATAACGTATAACGCCATTTAGTAATGCGTCATAACGTATAACGTCATATAGAATTACGGCATAATGTGTAACGTCACATAGTAATACGTCATAACGTATAGCGTCACATAGTAATACGTCATAATGTATACCGTCTTATAGAATTACGGTTTAACGTATAACGTCATACAGTAATGCGTCATAACGCATAACGTCACATAGTAATACGTCATAACTTATAACGTCACATAGAGTTACGGTTTAGCGTATAAAGTCATATAGGATTAGGGTTTAAAGTATAACGTCACATAGAATTACGGTTTAGCGTATAACGTCATATATAATTAGGGTTTACCGTATAACGTCATATAGAATTACGGTTTAACGTATAACGTCATATAGTAATACGATATAACGTATAACGTCATATAGAATAACGGCATAACGTATAACGTCACATAGTAATACGACATAACGTATAGCGTCACATAATAATGCGTCATAGTGTATAACGTCACATAGTAATACGTCATAACGTATAACGAGATATAGCAATGCGTCATAACGTATAACGTCATATAGACTTACGGTTTAAGGTATAACGTCATATATTAATGCGTCATAACGTATAACGCCATATTGTAATGCGTCATATCGTATAACGCCATATTGTAATGCGTCATAACGTATAACGCCATATTGTAATGCGTAATAACGTATAACGTCATACAGTATTGCCTCATGATGTATAACGTCATATAGGATTACGTCATAACGTAGAACATCACATAGTAATACGTCATAGCGAATAACGTCATATAGAGTTACGTCATAACTTATAACGTCACATAGTAATACGTAATAACGTTTAACGTCATATCGAATTCCGGTTTAACGTTCAACGCCATATAGCAATGCGTTATAAAGTATAACGTCACATGGTAATACGTCATAGCGAATAACGTCATATAATAAGGCGACATGACGTATAACGTCATATAGAATTACGTCACAACGTATAACGTCACGTAGTAATACGTCATAAAGTATAACGTCACATAGAATTACGGTTTAACGTATAACGTAATATAGTACTCCTGTTTAACGTACAACGTCATATAGTAATGCGTGATAACGTATAACGTCATATAGTATTGCGTCATGACGTATAACGTCATATAGAATTATTTCATAACGTAGAACATCACATAGTAATACGTCATAACGTATAACGTTACATAGAATTACGGTTTAACGTATAACGTCATATAGTAATGCGTCATACTGTATCACGCCATTTAGTAACGCGTCATAACGTACAACGTCACATAGTAATACGTCATAACGTATAACGTCATATAGAATTACGTCATAACGTATAACGCCATATAGTAATGCGTCATAACGTATAACGTCATATAGTATTACGTCATAACTTATAACGTCACATAGTAATACGTCCTAACGTATAACGTCATATAGAATTATGGCATAACGTATAACGTCACAGCGAATTACGGTTTGGCGTCTAACGTCATATAGCAATACGTCATAACTTATAAGGCCATATAGCAATGCGTCATAACGTATAACGTCATTTAGAAATACGATATAACGTATAATGTCACATAGTAATACGGCATAACGTATAACGCCATATTGTAATGCGTCATAACGTATAATGTCACATAGTAATACGTCATAACGTATAACGCCATATTGTAATGCGTCATAACGTATAACGTCATATAGTAATACGTCATAACGTATAACGACATATAGAATTACGTCATAACGTACAGCGTCACATCGTAATACGTCATAATGTATAACGTCAAATAGTAATACGTCATAACGTATAACGAGATATAGCAATGCGTCATAACGTATAACGTCATATAGAACTACGGTTTAACGTATAACGTAATATAGAATTCCGGTTTAACGTATAACGTCATATAGAACTACGGTTTAACGTATAACGTTATATAGTAATGCGTCATGACGGATAAAGCCATTTAGTAATGCGTCATAACGTATAACGTCACATAGTAATACGTCATAACGTATAACGCCATATAGTAATACGTCATAACGTATAACGTCATATAGAATTAGGGTTTAACGTATAACGTCATATGGAATTATGGTTTAACGTATATCGTCATATAGTATTGCGTCATAACGGATAACGCCATTTAGTAATGCGTCATAACGTATAATGTCACATAGTAATACGTCATAACGTATAGCGTCATATAGAATTAGGGTTTAACGTATAACGTCATATGGAATTTTGGTTTAACGTATAACGTCATATAGTATTGCGTCATAACGGTTAACGCCATTTAGTAATGCGTCATAACTTATAACGTCACATAGTAATACGTCATAACGTATAACGCCATATTGTAATGCGTCATAACGTATAACGTCATATAGTATTGCGTCATGAAGTATAACGTCATATAGAATTACGTCATAACGTATAGCGTCACATAGTAATACGTCATAATGTATAACGTCATATAGCAATGCGTCGTAACGTATAAGGCCATATAGCAATGCGTCATAACGTATAACGTCATATAGAAATACGATATAACGTATAACGTCACATAGTAATACGTCATAACGTGTAGCGTTCTATAGAATTAAGTCATAACGTGTAACGTCACATAGTAATACGTCATAACGTATAACTTCATATAGAAATCCGGGTTAACGTATAACGCTATATAGCAATGCGTCATACCGTATAACGTCATATAGAATTACGGCATAATGTATAACGTCACATAGTAATACGTCATAACGTATAACGCCATATAGATATGCGTCATAACGTATAACGTCATATGGAATTACGGTTTAACGTCTAACGTCATATAGTAATGCCTCATAACGTATAACGCCATTTAGTAATGCGTCATAACATATAACGCCATATAGTAATACGTCCTAACGTATAACGTCATATAGAATTACGGCATAACGTATAACGTCACAGAGAATTACGTTTTAACGTATAACGCTATATTGCAATGCGTCATACCGTAAGACGTCATATAGAAGTACGGCATAATGTATAACGTCACATAGTAATACGTCATAACGTATAACGCCATATAGCTATGCGTCATAACGTATAAGGTCATATGGAATTACGGTTTAACGTACAGCGTCATATAGTAATGCGTCATAACGTATAACGCCATATAGTAATGCGTCATAACGTATAACGTCACATAGAATTACGGTTTAGCGTATAACGTCATATAGCAATGCGTCATAACGTATAACGTCATATAGAATTACGGTTTAAGGTATAACGTCATATAGAATTAGGGTTTAACGTATAACATCATATGGAATTACGGTTTAACATACAACGTCATATAGTAATGCGTCATAACGGATAACGCCATTTAGTAATGCGTCATAACGTATAACGTCATATAGAATTACGGCATAATGTGTAACGTCACATAGTAATACGTCATAACGTATAACGCCATTTAGTAATGCGTCATAACGTATAACGTCATATAGAATTACGGCATAATGTGTAACGTCACATAGTAATACGTCATAACGTATAGCGTCACATAGTAATACGTCATAATGTATACCGTCTTATAGAATTACGGTTTAACGTATAACGTCATACAGTAATGCGTCATAACGCATAACGTCACATAGTAATACGTCATAACTTATAACGTCACATAGAGTTACGGTTTAGCGTATAAAGTCATATAGGATTAGGGTTTAAAGTATAACGTCACATAGAATTACGGTTTAGCGTATAACGTCATATATAATTAGGGTTTACCGTATAACGTCATATAGAATTACGGTTTAACGTATAACGTCATATAGTAATACGATATAACGTATAACGTCATATAGAATAACGGCATAACGTATAACGTCACATAGTAATACGACATAACGTATAGCGTCACATAATAATGCGTCATAGTGTATAACGTCACATAGTAATACGTCATAACGTATAACGAGATATAGCAATGCGTCATAACGTATAACGTCATATAGACTTACGGTTTAAGGTATAACGTCATATATTAATGCGTCATAACGTATAACGCCATATTGTAATGCGTCATATCGTATAACGCCATATTGTAATGCGTCATAACGTATAACGCCATATTGTAATGCGTAATAACGTATAACGTCATACAGTATTGCCTCATGATGTATAACGTCATATAGAATTACGTCATAACGTAGAACATCACATAGTAATACGTCATAGCGAATAACGTCATATAGAGTTACGTCATAACTTATAACGTCACATAGTAATACGTAATAACGTTTAACGTCATATCGAATTCCGGTTTAACGTTCAACGCCATATAGCAATGCGTTATAAAGTATAACGTCACATGGTAATACGTCATAGCGAATAACGTCATATAATAAGGCGACATGACGTATAACGTCATATAGAATTACGTCACAACGTATAACGTCACGTAGTAATACGTCATAAAGTATAACGTCACATAGAATTACGGTTTAACGTATAACGTAATATAGTACTCCTGTTTAACGTACAACGTCATATAGTAATGCGTGATAACGTATAACGTCATATAGTATTGCGTCATGACGTATAACGTCATATAGAATTATTTCATAACGTAGAACATCACATAGTAATACGTCATAACGTATAACGTTACATAGAATTACGGTTTAACGTATAACGTCATATAGTAATGCGTCATACTGTATCACGCCATTTAGTAACGCGTCATAACGTACAACGTCACATAGTAATACGTCATAACGTATAACGTCATATAGAATTACGTCATAACGTATAACGCCATATAGTAATGCGTCATAACGTATAACGTCATATAGTATTACGTCATAACTTATAACGTCACATAGTAATACGTCCTAACGTATAACGTCATATAGAATTATGGCATAACGTATAACGTCACAGCGAATTACGGTTTGGCGTCTAACGTCATATAGCAATACGTCATAACTTATAAGGCCATATAGCAATGCGTCATAACGTATAACGTCATTTAGAAATACGATATAACGTATAATGTCACATAGTAATACGGCATAACGTATAACGCCATATTGTAATGCGTCATAACGTATAATGTCACATAGTAATACGTCATAACGTATAACGCCATATTGTAATGCGTCATAACGTATAACGTCATATAGTAATACGTCATAACGTATAACGACATATAGAATTACGTCATAACGTATAGCGTCACATCGTAATACGTCATAATGTATAACGTCAAATAGTAATACGTCATAACGTATAACGAGATATAGCAATGCGTCATAACGTATAACGTCATATAGAACTACGGTTTAACGTATAACGTAATATAGAATTCCGGTTTAACGTATAACGTCATATAGAACTACGGTTTAACGTATAACGTTATATAGTAATGCGTCATGACGGATAAAGCCATTTAGTAATGCGTCATAACGTATAACGTCACATAGTAATACGTCATAACGTATAACGCCATATAGTAATACGTCATAACGTATAACGTCATATAGAATTAGGGTTTAACGTATAACGTCATATGGAATTATGGTTTAACGTATATCGTCATATAGTATTGCGTCATAACGGATAACGCCATTTAGTAATGCGTCATAACGTATAATGTCACATAGTAATACGTCATAACGTATAGCGTCATATAGAATTAGGGTTTAACGTATAACGTCATATGGAATTTTGGTTTAACGTATAACGTCATATAGTATTGCGTCATAACGGTTAACGCCATTTAGTAATGCGTCATAACTTATAACGTCACATAGTAATACGTCATAACGTATAACGCCATATTGTAATGCGTCATAACGTATAACGTCATATAGTATTGCGTCATGAAGTATAACGTCATATAGAATTACGTCATAACGTATAGCGTCACATAGTAATACGTCATAATGTATAACGTCATATAGCAATGCGTCGTAACGTATAAGGCCATATAGCAATGCGTCATAACGTATAACGTCATATAGAAATACGATATAACGTATAACGTCACATAGTAATACGTCATAACGTGTAGCGTTCTATAGAATTAAGTCATAACGTGTAACGTCACATAGTAATACGTCATAACGTATAACTTCATATAGAAATCCGGGTTAACGTATAACGCTATATAGCAATGCGTCATACCGTATAACGTCATATAGAATTACGGCATAATGTATAACGTCACATAGTAATACGTCATAACGTATAACGCCATATAGATATGCGTCATAACGTATAACGTCATATGGAATTACGGTTTAACGTCTAACGTCATATAGTAATGCCTCATAACGTATAACGCCATTTAGTAATGCGTCATAACATATAACGCCATATAGTAATACGTCCTAACGTATAACGTCATATAGAATTACGGCATAACGTATAACGTCACAGAGAATTACGTTTTAACGTATAACGCTATATTGCAATGCGTCATACCGTAAGACGTCATATAGAAGTACGGCATAATGTATAACGTCACATAGTAATACGTCATAACGTATAACGCCATATAGCTATGCGTCATAACGTATAAGGTCATATGGAATTACGGTTTAACGTACAGCGTCATATAGTAATGCGTCATAACGTATAACGCCATATAGTAATGCGTCATAACGTATAACGTCACATAGAATTACGGTTTAGCGTATAACGTCATATAGCAATGCGTCATAACGTATAACGTCATATAGTAATACGATATAACGTATAACGTCATATAGAATTACGGCATAACGTATAATGTCACATAGTAATACGTCATAACGTATAGCGTCATATAGAATTAGGGTTTAACGTATAACGTCATATGGAATTTTGGTTTAACGTATAACGTCATATAGTATTGCGTCATAACGGTTAACGCCATTTAGTAATGCGTCATAACTTATAACGTCACATAGTAATACGTCATAACGTATAACGCCATATTGTAATGCGTCATAACGTATAACGTCATATAGTATTGCGTCATGAAGTATAACGTCATATAGAATTACGTCATAACGTATAGCGTCACATAGTAATACGTCATAATGTATAACGTCACATAGTAATACGTCATAACGTATAACGCCATATTGTAATGCGTCATAACGTATAACGTCATATAGTATTGCGTCATGAAGTATAACGTCATATAGAATTACGTCATAACGTATAGCGTCACATAGTAATACGTCATAATGTATAACGTCATATAGCAATGCGTCATAACGTATAAGGCCATATAGCAATGCGTCATAACGTATAACGTCATATAGAAATACGATATAACGTATAACGTCACATAGTAATACGTCATAACGTGTAGCGTTCTATAGAATTAAGTCATAACGTGTAACGTCACATAGTAATACGTCATAACGTATAACTTCATATAGAAATCCGGGTTAACGTATAACGCTATATAGCAATGCGTCATACCGTATAACGTCATATAGAATTACGGCATAATGTATAACGTCACATAGTAATACGTCATAACGTATAACGCCATATAGATATGCGTCATAACGTATAACGTCATATGGAATTACGGTTTAACGTATAACGTCATATAGTAATGCCTCATAACGTATAACGCCATTTAGTAATGCGTCATAACATATAACGCCATATAGTAATACGTCCTAACGTATAACGTCATATAGAATTACGGCATAACGTATAACGTCACATAGTAATACGACATAACGTATAGGGTCACATAGTAATACGTCATAATGTATAACGTCACATAGTAATACGTCATAACGTATAACGCCATATAGATATGCGTCATAACGTATAACGTCATATAGACTTACGGTTTAAGGTATAACGTCATATAGTAATGCGTCATAACGTATAACGTCATACAGTATTGCCTCATGAAGTATAACGTCATATAGAATTACGTCATAATGTAGAACATCACATAGTAATACGTCATAACGTATAACGTCATATAGAGTTACGTCATAACTTATAACGTCACATAGTAATACGTCATAACGTATAACGTCATATAGAGTTACGTCATAACTTATAACGTCACATAGTAATACGTAATAACGTTTAACGTCATATCGAATTCCGGTTTAACGTATAACGCCATATAGCAATGCGTTATAAAGTATAACGTCACATAGTATTACGGTTTAACGTATAACGTAATATAGTATTCCGGTTTAACGTACAACGTCGTATAGTAATGCGTGATAACGTATAACGTCATATAGTATTGCGTCAAGACGTATAACGCCATATTGTAATGCGTCATACCATATAACGTCATATAGTATTGCGTCATGAAGTATAACGTCATATAGAATTACTTTATAACGTATAGCGTCACGTAGTAATACGTCATAACGTATAACGTCGCATAGAATTACGGATTAACGTATAACGTAATATAGAATTCCGGTTTAACGTACAACGTCATATAGTAATGGGTGATAACGTATAACGTCATATAGTATTGCGTCATGACGTATAACGTCATATAGAATTATTTCATAACGTAGAACATCACATAGTAATACGTCATAACGTATAACGTCACATAGAATTACGGTTTAACGTATAACGTCATATAGTAATGCGTCATACCGTATCACGCCAGTTAGTAATGCGTCATAACGTATAACGCCATATAGTAATGCGTCATAACGTATAACGTCATATAGTATTGCGTCATGACGTATAACGTCACAGAGAATTACGGTTTAGTGTCTAACGTCATATAGCAATGCGTCATAACGTATAACTTCATATAGAAATCCGGGTTAACGTATAACGCTATATAGCAATGCGTCATACCGTATAACGTCATATAGAATTACGGCATAATGTATAACGTCACATAGTAATACGTCATAACGTATAACGCCATATAGATATGCGTTATAACGTATAACGTCACAGAGAATTACGGTTTAGTGTCTAACGTCATATAGCAATGCGTCATAACGTATAAGGCCATATAGCAATGCGTCATAACGTATAACGTCATATAGATATACGATATAACGTATAACGTCACATAGTAATACGTCATAACGTGTAGCGTTCTATAGAATTAAGTCATAACGTGTAACGTCACAAAGTAATACGTCATAACGTATAACTTCATATAGAAATCCGGGTTAACGTATAACGCTATATAGCAATGCGTCATACCGTATAACGTCATATAGAATTACGGCATAATGTATAACGTCACATAGTAATACGTCATAACGTATAACGCCATATAGATATGCGTTATAACGTATAACGTCATATGGAATTACGGTTTAACGTATAACGTCATATAGTAATGCGTCATAACGTATAACGCCATTTAGTAATGCGTCATAACATATAACGCCATATAGTAATACGTCCTAACGTATAACGTCATATAGAATTACGGCATAACGTATAACGTCACGGAGAATTACGGTTTAACGTATAACGCTATATTGCAATGCGTCATACCGTAAGACGTCATATAGAAGTACGGCATAATGTATAGCGTCACATAGTAATACGTCATAACGTATAACGCCATATAGCTTTGCGTCATAACGTATAAGGTCATATGGAATTACGGTTTAACGTATAGCGTCATATAGTAATGCGTCATAACGTATAACGCCATATAGTAATGCGTCATAACGTATAACGTCACATAGAATTACGGTTTAGCGTATAACGTCATATAGCAATGCGTCATAACGTATAACGTCATATAGTAATACGATATAACGTATAACGTCATATAGAATTACGGCATAACGTATAACGTCACATAGTAATACGACATAACGTATAGCGTCACATAGTAATACGTCATAATGTATAACGTCACATAGTAATACGTCATAACGTATAACGCCATACAGATATGCGTCATAACGTATAACGTCATATAGACTTACGGTTTAAGGTATAACGTCATATAGTAATGCGTCATAACGTATAACGCCATATTGTAATGCGTCATAACGTATAACGCCATATTGTAATGCGTCATAACGTATAACGTCATACAGTATTGCCTCATGAAGTATGACGTCATATAGAATTACGTCATAACGTAGAACATCACATAGTAATACGTCATAACGTATAACGTCATATAGAGTTACGTCATAACTTATAACGTCACATAGTAATACGTAATAACGTTTAACGTCATATCGAATTCCGGTTTAACGTATAACGCCATATAGCAATGCGTTATAAATTATAACGTCACATGGTAATACGTCATAACGAATAACGTCATATAATAAGGCGACATGACGTATAACGTCATATAGAATTACGTCACAACGTATAACGTCACGTAGTATTACGTCATAACGTATAACGTCACATAGTATTACGGTTTAACGTATAACGTAATATAGTATTCCGGTTTAAAGTACAAGGTCGTATAGTAATGCGTGATAACGTATAACGTCATATAGTATTGCGTCATGACGTATAAGGCCATACAGCAATGAGTCATAACGTATAACGTCATATAGTAATACGATATAACGTATAACGTCATATAGAATTACGGCATACCGTATAACGTCACATAGTAATACGACATAACGTATAGCGTCACATAGTAATACGTCAAAATGTATAACGTCACATAGTAATACGACATAACGTATAACGAGATATAGTAATACGTCATAACGTATAACGACATATAGAATTACGTCATAACGTATAGCGTCACATAGTAATACCTCATAATGTATAACGTCACATAGTAATACGTCATAACGAAAAACGAGATATAGCAATGCGTCATAACGTATAACGTCATATAGAATTACGGTTTAACGTATAACGTAATATAGAATTCCGGTTTAACGTATAACGTCATATAGTATTACGTCATAACTTATACCGTCACATAGTAATACGTCCTAACGTATAACGAGATATAGCAATGCGTCATAACGTATAACGTCATATAGAATTACGGTTTAACGTATAACGTAATATAGAATTCCGGTTTAACGTATAACGTCATATAGAACTACGGTTTAACGTATAACGTCATATAGCAATGCGTCATAGCGTATGACGACATTTAGTAATGCGTCATAACGTATAACGCCATATTATAATGCGTCATACCATATAACGTCATATAGTATTGCGTCATGAAGTATAACGTCATATAGAATTACGTCATAACGTAGAACATCACATAGTAATACGTCATAACGTAAAACGTCATATAGAGTTAAGTCATAACTTATAACGTCACATAGTAATACGTCATAATGTATAACGTCACATAGTAATACGTCATAACGTATAACGAGATATAGCAATGCGTCATAACGTATAACGTCATATAGAATTAGGGTTTAACGTATAACGTCATATGGAATTATGGTTTAACGTATAACGTCATATAGTATTGCGTCATAACGTATAACGTCATATAGAATTCCGGTTTAACGTATAACGTAATATAGAATTCCGGTTTAACGTACAACGTCACATAGTAATGCGTGATAACGTATAACCTCATATAGTATTGCGTCATGACGTATAACGCCATATTATAATGCGTCATACCATATAACGTCATATAGTATTGCGTCATGAAGTATAACGTCATATAGAATTACGTCATAACGTAGAACATCACATAGTAATACGTCATAACGTAAAACGTCATATAGAGTTACGTCATAACTTATAACGTCACATAGTAATACGTAATAACGTTTAACGTCATATCGAATTCCGGTTTAACGTATAACGCCATATAGCAATGCGTTATGAAGTATAACGTCACATGGTAATACGTCATAACGTATAACGTCATATAATAAGGCGACATGACGTATAACGTCATATAGAATTACGTCACAACATATAACGTCAAGTAGTAATACGTCATAACGTATAACGTCACATAGAATTACGGATTAACGTATAACGTAATATAGAATTCCGGTTTAACGTACAACGTCATATAGTAATGGGTGATAACGTATAACGTCATATAGTATTGCGTCATGACGTATAACGTCATATAGAATTATTTCATAACGTAGAACATCACATAGTAATACGTCATAACGTATAACGTCACATAGAATTACGGTTTAACGTATAACGTCATATAGTAATGCGTCATACCGTATCGCGCCATTTAGTAATGCGTCATAACGTACAACGTCACATAGTAATACGTCATAACGTATAACGTCATATAGAATTACGTCATAACGTATAACGCCATATAGTAATGCGTCATAACGTATAACGTCATATAGTATTGCGTCATGACGTATAACGTCACAGAGAATTACGGTTTAGCGTCTAACGTCATATAGAATTACGTCACAACGTATAACGTCACGTAGTAATACGTCATAACGTATAACGTCACATAGTATTACGGTTTAACGTATAACGTAATATAGTATTCCGGTTTAACGTACAACGTCGTATAGTAATGCGTGATAACGTATAACGTCATATAGTATTGCGTCAAGACGTATAACGCCATATTGTAATGCGTCATACCATATAACGTCATATAGCAATGCGTCATAACGTATAACGTCATATAGAATTACGGTTTAACGTATAACGTAATATAGAATTCCGGTTTAACGTATAACGTCATATAGAACTACGGTTTAACGTATAACGTCATATAGCAATGCGTCATAGCGTATGACGACATTTAGTAATGCGTCATAACGTATAACGCCATATTATAATGCGTCATACCATATAACGTCATATAGTATTGCGTCATGAAGTATAACGTCATATAGAATTACGTCATAACGTAGAACATCACATAGTAATACGTCATAACGTAAAACGTCATATAGAGTTACGTCATAACTTATAACGTCACATAGTAATACGTCATAATGTATAACGTCACATAGTAATACGTCATAACGTATAACGAGATATAGCAATGCGTCATAACGTATAACGTCATATAGAATTAGGGTTTAACGTATAACGTCATATGGAATTATGGTTTAACGTATAACGTCATATAGTATTGCGTCATAACGTATAACGTCATATAGAATTCCGGTTTAACGTATAACGTAATATAGAATTCCGGTTTAACGTACAACGTCACATAGTAATGCGTGATAACGTATAACCTCATATAGTATTGCGTCATGACGTATAACGCCATATTATAATGCGTCATACCATATAACGTCATATAGTATTGCGTCATGAAGTATAACGTCATATAGAATTACGTCATAACGTAGAACATCACATAGTAATACGTCATAACGTAAAACGTCATATAGAGTTACGTCATAACTTATAACGTCACATAGTAATACGTAATAACGTTTAACGTCATATCGAATTCCGGTTTAACGTATAACGCCATATAGCAATGCGTTATGAAGTATAACGTCACATGGTAATACGTCATAACGTATAACGTCATATAATAAGGCGACATGACGTATAACGTCATATAGAATTACGTCACAACATATAACGTCAAGTAGTAATACGTCATAACGTATAACGTCACATAGAATTACGGATTAACGTATAACGTAATATAGAATTCCGGTTTAACGTACAACGTCATATAGTAATGGGTGATAACGTATAACGTCATATAGTATTGCGTCATGACGTATAACGTCATATAGAATTATTTCATAACGTAGAACATCACATAGTAATACGTCATAACGTATAACGTCACATAGAATTACGGTTTAACGTATAACGTCATATAGTAATGCGTCATACCGTATCGCGCCATTTAGTAATGCGTCATAACGTACAACGTCACATAGTAATACGTCATAACGTATAACGTCATATAGAATTACGTCATAACGTATAACGCCATATAGTAATGCGTCATAACGTATAACGTCATATAGTATTGCGTCATGACGTATAACGTCACAGAGAATTACGGTTTAGCGTCTAACGTCATATAGAATTACGTCACAACGTATAACGTCACGTAGTAATACGTCATAACGTATAACGTCACATAGTATTACGGTTTAACGTATAACGTAATATAGTATTCCGGTTTAACGTACAACGTCGTATAGTAATGCGTGATAACGTATAACGTCATATAGTATTGCGTCAAGACGTATAACGCCATATTGTAATGCGTCATACCATATAACGTCATATAGTATTGCGTCATGAAGTATAACGTCATATAGAATTACTTTATAACGTATAGCGTCAAGTAGTAATACGTCATAACGTATAACGTCACATAGAATTACGGATTAACGTATAACGTAATATAGAATTCCGGTTTAACGTACAACGTCATATAGTAATGGGTGATAACCTATAACGTCATATAGTATTGCGTCATGACGTATAACGTCATATAGAATTATTTCATAACGTAGAACATCACATAGTAATACGTCATAACGTATAACGTCACATAGAATTACGGTTTAACGTATAACGTCATATAGTAATGCGTCATACCGTATCACGCCAGTTAGTAATGCGTCATAACGTATAACGCCATATAGTAATGCGTCATAACGTATAACGTCATATAGTATTGCGTCATGACGTATAACGTCACAGAGAATTACGGTTTAGCGTCTAACGTCATATAGCAATGCGTCATAACGTATAAGGCCATATAGCAATGCGTCATAACGTATAACGTCATATAGATATACGATATAACGTATAACGTCACATAGTAATACGTCATAACGTGTAGCGTTCTATAGAATTAAGTCATAACGTGTAACGTCACAAAGTAATACGTCATAACGTATAACTTCATATAGAAATCCGGGTTAACGTATAACGCTATATAGCAATGCGTCATACCGTATAACGTCATATAGAATTACGGCATAATGTATAACGTCACATAGTAATACGTCATAACGTATAACGCCATATAGATATGCGTTATAACGTATAACGTCATATAGAATTACGGTTTAACGTATAACGTCATATAGTAATGCGTCATAACGTATAACGCCATTTAGTAATGCGTCATAACATATAACGCCATATAGTAATACGTCCTAACGTATAACGTCATATAGAATTACGGCATAACGTATAACGTCACGGAGAATTACGGTTTAACGTATAACGCTATATTGCAATGCGTCATACCGTAAGACGTCATATAGAAGTACGGCATAATGTATAGCGTCACATAGTAATACGTCATAACGTATAACGCCATATAGCTTTGCGTCATAACGTATAAGGTCATATGGAATTACGGTTTAACGTATAGCGTCATATAGTAATGCGTCATAACGTATAACGCCATATAGTAATGCGTCATAACGTATAACGTCACATAGAATTACGGTTTAGCGTATAACGTCATATAGCAATGCGTCATAACGTATAACGTCATATAGTAATACGATATAACGTATAACGTCATATAGAATTACGGCATAACGTATAACGTCACATAGTAATACGACATAACGTATAGCGTCACATAGTAATACGTCATAATGTATAACGTCACATAGTAATACGTCATAACGTATAACGCCATACAGATATGCGTCATAACGTATAACGTCATATAGACTTACGGTTTAAGGTATAACGTCATATAGTAATGCGTCATAACGTATAACGCCATATTGTAATGCGTCATAACGTATAACGCCATATTGTAATGCGTCATAACGTATAACGTCATACAGTATTGCCTCATGAAGTATAACGTCATATAGAATTACGTCATAACGTAGAACATCACATAGTAATACGTCATAACGTATAACGTCATATAGAGTTACGTCATAACTTATAACGTCACATAGTAATACGTAATAACGTTTAACGTCATATCGAATTCCGGTTTAACGTATAACGCCATATAGCAATGCGTTATAAATTATAACGTCACATGGTAATACGTCATAACGAATAACGTCATATAATAAGGCGACATGACGTATAACGTCATATAGAATTACGTCACAACGTATAACGTCACGTAGTATTACGTCATAACGTATAACGTCACATAGTATTACGGTTTAACGTATAACGTAATATAGTATTCCGGTTTAAAGTACAAGGTCGTATAGTAATGCGTGATAACGTATAACGTCATATAGTATTGCGTCATGACGTATAAGGCCATACAGCAATGAGTCATAACGTATAACGTCATATAGTAATACGATATAACGTATAACGTCATATAGAATTACGGCATACCGTATAACGTCACATAGTAATACGACATAACGTATAGCGTCACATAGTAATACGTCAAAATGTATAACGTCACATAGTAATACGACATAACGTATAACGAGATATAGTAATACGTCATAACGTATAACGACATATAGAATTACGTCATAACGTATAGCGTCACATAGTAATACCTCATAATGTATAACGTCACATAGTAATACGTCATAACGAAAAACGAGATATAGCAATGCGTCATAACGTATAACGTCATATAGAATTACGGTTTAACGTATAACGTAATATAGAATTCCGGTTTAACGTATAACGTCATATAGTATTACGTCATAACTTATAACGTCACATAGTAATACGTCCTAACGTATAACGAGATATAGCAATGCGTCATAACGTATAACGTCATATAGAATTACGGTTTAACGTATAACGTAATATAGAATTCCGGTTTAACGTATAACGTCATATAGAACTACGGTTTAACGTATAACGTCATATAGCAATGCGTCATAGCGTATGACGACATTTAGTAATGCGTCATAACGTATAACGCCATATTATAATGCGTCATACCATATAACGTCATATAGTATTGCGTCATGAAGTATAACGTCATATAGAATTACGTCATAACGTAGAACATCACATAGTAATACGACATAACGTATAGCGTCACATAGTAATACGTCAAAATGTATAACGTCACATAGTAATACGACATAACGTATAACGAGATATAGTAATACGTCATAACGTATAACGACATATAGAATTACGTCATAACGTATAGCGTCACATAGTAATACCTCATAATGTATAACGTCACATAGTAATACGTCATAACGAAAAACGAGATATAGCAATGCGTCATAACGTATAACGTCATATAGAATTACGGTTTAACGTATAACGTAATATAGAATTCCGGTTTAACGTATAACGTCATATAGTATTACGTCATAACTTATAACGTCACATAGTAATACGTCCTAACGTATAACGAGATATAGCAATGCGTCATAACGTATAACGTCATATAGAATTACGGTTTAACGTATAACGTAATATAGAATTCCGGTTTAACGTATAACGTCATATAGAACTACGGTTTAACGTATAACGTCATATAGCAATGCGTCATAGCGTATGACGACATTTAGTAATGCGTCATAACGTATAACGCCATATTATAATGCGTCATACCATATAACGTCATATAGTATTGCGTCATGAAGTATAACGTCATATAGAATTACGTCATAACGTAGAACATCACATAGTAATGCGACATAACGTATAGCGTCACATAGTAATACGTCAAAATGTATAACGTCACATAGTAATACGACATAACGTATAACGAGATATAGTAATACGTCATAACGTATAACGACATATAGAATTACGTCATAACGTATAGCGTCACATAGTAATACCTCATAATGTATAACGTCACATAGTAATACGTCATAACGAAAAACGAGATATAGCAATGCGTCATAACGTATAACGTCATATAGAATTACGGTTTAACGTATAACGTAATATAGAATTCCGGTTTAACGTATAACGTCATATAGTATTACGTCATAACTTATAACGTCACATAGTAATACGTCCTAACGTATAACGAGATATAGCAATGCGTCATAACGTATAACGTCATATAGAATTACGGTTTAACGTATAACGTAATATAGAATTCCGGTTTAACGTATAACGTCATATAGAACTACGGTTTAACGTATAACGTCATATAGCAATGCGTCATAGCGTATGACGACATTTAGTAATGCGTCATAACGTATAACGCCATATTATAATGCGTCATACCATATAACGTCATATAGTATTGCGTCATGAAGTATAACGTCATATAGAATTACGTCATAACGTAGAACATCACATAGTAATACGTCATAACGTAAAACGTCATATAGAGTTACGTCATAACTTATAACGTCACATAGTAATACGTCATAATGTATAACGTCACATAGTAATACGTCATAACGTATAACGAGATATAGCAATGCGTCATAACGTATAACGTCATATAGAATTAGGGTTTAACGTATAACGTCATATGGAATTATGGTTTAACGTATAACGTCATATAGTATTGCGTCATAACGTATAACGTCATATAGAATTCCGGTTTAACGTATAACGTAATATAGAATTCCGGTTTAACGTACAACGTCACATATTAATGCGTGATAACGTATAACGTCATATAGTATTGCGTCATGACGTATAACGCCATATTATAATGCGTCATACCATATAACGTCATATAGTATTGCGTCATGAAGTATAACGTCATATAGAATTACGTCATAACGTAGAACATCACATAGTAATACGTCATAACGTAAAACGTCATATAGAGTTACGTCATAACTTATAACGTCACATAGTAATACGTAATAACGTTTAACGTCATATCGAATTCCGGTTTAACGTATAACGCCATATAGCAATGCGTTATGAAGTATAACGTCACATGGTAATACGTCATAACGTATAACGTCATATAATAAGGCGACATGACGTATAACGTCATATAGAATTACGTCACAACATATAACGTCAAGTAGTAATACGTCATAACGTATAACGTCACATAGAATTACGGATTAACGTATAACGTAATATAGAATTCCGGTTTAACGTACAACGTCATATAGTAATGGGTGATAACGTATAACGTCATATAGTATTGCGTCATGACGTATAACGTCATATAGAAATATTTCATAACGTAGAACATCACATAGTAATACGTCATAACGTATAACGTCACATAGAATTACGGTTTAACGTATAACGTCATATAGTAATGCGTCATACCGTATCGCGCCATTTAGTAATGCGTCATAACGTACAACGTCACATAGTAATACGTCATAACGTATAACGTCATATAGAATTACGTCATAACGTATAACGCCATATAGTAATGCGTCATAACGTATAACGTCATATAGTATTGCGTCATGACGTATAACGTCACAGAGAATTACGGTTTAGCGTCTAACGTCATATAGCAATGCGTCATAACGTATAAGGCCATATAGCAATGCGTCATAACGTATAACGTCATATAGAAATACGATATAACGTATAACGTCACATAGTAATACGTCATAACGTGTAACGTTCTATAGAATTAAGTCATAACGTGTAACGTCACATAGTAATACGTCATAACGTATAACTTCATATAGAATTCCGGGTTAACGTATAACGCTATATAGCAATGCGTCATACCATATAACGTCATATAGAATTACGGCATAATGTATAACGTCACATAGTAATACGTCATAACGTATAACGCCATATAGATATGCGTCATAACGTATAACGTCATATGGAATTACGGTTTAACGTATAACGTCATATAGTAATGCGTCATAACGTATAACGCCATTTAGTAATGCGTCATAACATATAACGCCATATAGTAATACGTCCTAACGTATAACGTCATATAGAAATACGGCATAACATATAACGTCACAGAGAATTACGGTTTAACGTATAACGCTATATTGCAATGCGTCATACCGTAAGACGTCATATAGAAGTACGGCATATTGTATAACGTCACACAGTAATACGTCATAACGTATAACGCCATATAGCCATGCGTCATAACGTATAAGGTCATATGGAATTACGGTTTAACGTATAACGTCACATAGTAATGCGTCATAACGTATAACGCCATATAGTAATGCATCATAACGTATAACGTCACATAGAATTACGGTTTAACGTATAACGTCATATAGCAATGCGTCATACTGTATCGCGCCATTTAGTAATGCGTCATAACGTACAACGTCACATAGTAATACGTCATAACGTATAACGTCATATAGAATTACGTCATAACGTATAACGCCATATAGTAATGCGTCATAACGTATAACGTCATATAGTATTGCGTCATGACGTATAACGTCACAGAGAATTACGGGTTAGCGTCTAACGTCATATAGCAATGCGTCATAACGTATAAGGCCATATAGCAATGCGTCATAACGTATAACGTCATATAGAAATACGATATAACGTATAACGTCACATAGTAATACGTCATAACGTGTAACGTTCTATAGAATTAAGTCATAACGTGTAACGTCACATAGTAATACGTCATAACGTATAACTTCATATAGAATTCCGGGTTAACGTATAACGCTATATAGCAATGCGTCATACCGTATAACGTCATATAGAATTACGGCATAATGTATAACGTCAAATAATAAGGCGACATGACGTATAACGTCATATAGTATTGCGTCATGACGTATAACGTCATATAGAATTATTTCATAACGTAGAACATCACATAGTAATACGTCATAACGTATAACGTCACATAGAATTACGGTTTAACGTATAACGTCATATAGTAATGCGTCATACCGTATCACGCCATTTAGTAATGCGTCATAACGTACAACGTCACATAGTAATACGTCATAACGTATAACGTCATATAGAATTACGGCATAACGTATAACGTCACAGAGAATTACCGTTTAGCGTCTAACGTCATATAGCAATACGTCATAACGTATAAGGCCATATAGCAATGCGTCATAACGTATAACGTCATATAGAAATACGATATAACGTATAACATCACATAGTAATACGTCATACCGTGTAACGTCGTATAGAATTACGTCATAACGTATAACGTCATATAGTAATGCGTCATAACGTATAACGCCATATAGTAATGCGTCATAACGTATAACGTCACATAGAATTACGGTTTAGCGTATATCGTCATATAGCAATGCGTCATAACCTATAACGTCATATAGTATTGCGTCATGACGTATAACGTCATATAGAGTTACGTCATAACTTATAACGTCACATGGTAATACGTAATAACGTTTAACGTCATATCGAATTCCGGTTTAACGTATAACGCCATATAGCAATGCGTTATAAAGTATAACGTCACATGGTAATACGTCATAACGAATAACGTCATATAATAAGGCGACATGACGTATAACGTCATATAGAATTACGTCACAACTTATAACGTCACGTAGTAATACGTCATAACGTATAACGTCACAGAGAATTACGGTTTAACGTATAACGTAATATAGTATTCCGGTTTAACGTACAACGTCATATAGTAATGCGTGATAACGTATAACGTCATATAGTATTGCGTCATGACGTATAACGTCATATAGAATTATTTCATAACGTAGGACATCACATAGTAATACGTCATAACGTATAACGTCACCTAGAATTACGGTTTAACGTATAACGTCATATAGTAATGCGTCATACAGTATCACGCCATTTAGTAATGCGTCATAACGTACAACGTCACATAGTAATACGTCATAACGTATAACGTCATATAGAATTACGTCATAACGTATAACGCCATATAGTAATGCGTCATAACGTATAACGTCATATAGTATTACGTCATAACTTATAACGTCACATAGTAATACGTCCTAACGTATAACGTCATATAGAATTACGGCATAACGTATAACGTCACAGAGAATTACGGTTTAGCGTCTAACGTCATATAGCAATACGTCATAACGTATAAGGCCATATGGCAATGCGTCATAACGTATAACGTCATATAGAAATACGATATAATGTATAACGTCACATAGCAATACGTCATACCGTGTAACGTCGTATAGAATTACGTCATAACGTGTAACGTCACATAGTAATACGTCATAACGTATAACGTCATATAGAATTCCGGTTTAACGTATAACGCTATATTGCCATGCGTCATACCGTAAGACGTCATATAGAAGTACGGCATAATGTATAACGTCACATAGTAGTACGTCATAACGTATAACGCCATATAGCTAAGCGTCATAACGTATAAGGTCATATGGAATTACGGTTTAACGTATAACGTCATATAGTAATGCGTCATAACGTATAACGCCATACAGTAATGAGTCATAACGTATTACGTCATATAGTAATGCATCATAACGTATAACGTCACATAGAATTACGGTTTAACGTATAACGTCATATAGTAATGCGTCATACCGTATCACGCCATTTAGTAATGCGTCATAACGTACAACGTCACATAGTAATACGTCATAACGTATAACGTCATATAGAATTACGGCATAACGTATAACGTCACAGAGAATTACCGTTTAGCGTCTAACGTCATATAGCAATACGTCATAACGTATAAGGCCATATAGCAATGCGTCATAACGTATAACGTCATATAGAAATACGATATAACGTATAACATCACATAGTAATACGTCATACCGTGTAACGTCGTATAGAATTACGTCATAACGTATAACGTCATATAGTAATGCGTCATAACGTATAACGCCATATAGTAATGCGTCATAACGTATAACGTCACATAGAATTACGGTTTAGCGTATATCGTCATATAGCAATGCGTCATAACCTATAACGTCATATAGTATTGCGTCATGACGTATAACGTCATATAGAGTTACGTCATAACTTATAACGTCACATGGTAATACGTAATAACGTTTAACGTCATATCGAATTCCGGTTTAACGTATAACGCCATATAGCAATGCGTTATAAAGTATAACGACACATGGTAATACGTCATAACGAATAACGTCATATAATAAGGCGACATGACGTATAACGTCATATAGAATTACGTCACAACTTATAACGTCACGTAGTAATACGTCATAACGTATAACGTCACAGAGAATTACGGTTTAACGTATAACGTAATATAGTATTCCGGTTTAACGTACAACGTCATATAGTAATGCGTGATAACGTATAACGTCATATAGTATTGCGTCATGACGTATAACGTCATATAGAATTATTTCATAACGTAGGACATCACATAGTAATACGTCATAACGTATAACGTCACCTAGAATTACGGTTTAACGTATAACGTCATATAGTAATGCGTCATACAGTATCACGCCATTTAGTAATGCGTCATAACGTACAACGTCACATAGTAATACGTCATAACGTATAACGTCATATAGAATTACGTCATAACGTATAACGCCATATAGTAATGCGTCATAACGTATAACGTCATATAGTATTACGTCATAACTTATAACGTCACATAGTAATACGTCCTAACGTATAACGTCATATAGAATTACGGCATAACGTATAACGTCACAGAGAATTACGGTTTAGCGTCTAACGTCATATAGCAATACGTCATAACGTATAAGGCCATATGGCAATGCGTCATAACGTATAACGTCATATAGAAATACGATATAATGTATAACGTCACATAGCAATACGTCATACCGTGTAACGTCGTATAGAATTACGTCATAACGTGTAACGTCACATAGTAATACGTCATAACGTATAACGTCATATAGAATTCCGGTTTAACGTATAACGCTATATTGCCATGCGTCATACCGTAAGACGTCATATAGAAGTACGGCATAATGTATAACGTCACATAGTAGTACGTCATAACGTATAACGCCATATAGCTAAGCGTCATAACGTATAAGGTCATATGGAATTACGGTTTAACGTATAACGTCATATAGTAATGCGTCATAACGTATAACGCCATACAGTAATGAGTCATAACGTATTACGTCATATAGTAATGCATCATAACGTATAACGTCACATAGAATTACGGTTTAACGTATAACGTCATATAGTAATGCGTCATACTGTATCGCGCCATTTAGTAATGCGTCATAACGTACAACGTCACATAGTAATACGTCATAACGTATAACGTCATATAGAATTACGGCATAACGTATAACGTCACAGAGAATTACCGTTTAGCGTCTAACGTCATATAGCAATACGTCATAACGTATAAGGCCATATAGCTAAGCGTCATAACGTATAAGGTCATATGGAATTACGGTTTAACGTATAACGTCATATAGTAATGCGTCATAACGTATAACGCCATACAGTAATGAGTCATAACGTATTACGTCATATAGTAATACGTCATAACGTATAACGTCACATAGAATTACGGTTTAACGTATAACGTCATATAGTAATGCGTCATACCGTATCACGCCATTTAGTAATGCGTCATAACGTACAACGTCACATAGTAATACGTCATAACGTATAACGTCATATAGAATTACGGCATAACGTATAACGTCACAGAGAATTACCGTTTAGCGTCTAACGTCATATAGCAATACGTCATAACGTATAAGGCCATATAGCAATGCGTCATAACGTATAACGTCATATAGAAATACGATATAACGTATAACATCACATAGTAATACGTCATACCGTGTAACGTCGTAGAGAATTACGTCATAACGTATAACGCCATATAGTAATGCGTCATAACGTATAACGTCACAGAGAATTACGGTTTAACGTATAACGTAATATAGTATTCCGGTTTAACGTACAACGTCATATAGTAATGCGTGATAACGTATAACGTCATATAGTATTGCGTCATGACGTATAACGTCATATAGAATTATTTCATAACGTAGAACATCACATAGTAATACGTCATAACGTATAACGTCACCTAGAATTACGGTTTAACGTATAACGTCATATAGTAATGTGTCATACAGTATCACGCCATTTAGTAATGCGTCATAACGTACAACGTCACATAGTAATACGTCATAACGTATAACGTCATATAGAATTACGTCATAACGTATAACGCCATATAGTAATGCGTCATAACGTATAACGTCATATAGTATTACGTCATAACTTATAACGTCACATAGTAATACGTCCTAACGTATAACGTCATATAGAATTACGGCATAACGTATAACGTCACAGAGAATTACGGTTTAGCGTCTAACGTCATATAGCAATACGTCATAACGTATAAGGCCATATGGCAATGCGTCATAACGTATAACGTCATATAGAAATACGATATAATGTATAACGTCACATAGCAATACGTCATACCGTGTAACGTCGTATAGAATTACGTCATAACGTGTAACGTCACACAGTAATACGTCATAACGTATAACGTCATATAGAATTCCGGTTTAACGTATAACGCTATATTGCCATGCGTCATACCGTAAGAAGTCATATAGAAGTACGGCATAATGTATAACGTCACATAGTAGTACGTCATAACGTATAACGCCATATAGCTAAGCGTCATAACGTATAAGGTCATATGGAATTACGGTTTAACGTATAACGTCATACAGTAATGCGTCATAACGTATAACGCCATACAGTAATGAGTCATAACGTATTACGTCATATAGTATTGCGTCATGACGTATAACGTCATATAGAGTTACGTTATAACTTATAACGTCACATGGTAATACGTAATAACGTTTAACGTCATATCGAATTCCGGTTTAACGTATAACGCCATATAGCAATGCGTTATAAAGTATAACGTCACATGGTAATACGTCATAACGAATAACGTCATATAATAAGGCGACATGACGTATAACGTCATATAGAATTACGTCACAACTTATAACGTCACGTAGTAGTACGTCATAACGTATAACGTCACATAGAATTACGGTTTAACGTATAACGTAATATAGCATTCCGGTTTAACGTACAACGTCATATAGTAATGCGTGATAACGTATAATGCCATATAGTATTGCGTCATGACGTATAACGTCATATAGAATTATTTCATAACGTAGAACATCACATAGTAATACGTCATAACGTATAACGTCACATAGAATTACGGTTTAACGTATAACGTCATATAGTAATGCGTCATACAGTATCACGCCATTTAGTAATGCGTCATAACGTACAACGTCACATAGTAATACGTCATAACGTATAACGTCATATAGAATTACGTCATAACGTATAACGCCATATAGTAATGCGTCATAACGTATAACGTCATATAGTATTACGTCATAACTTATAACGTCACATAGTAATACGTCCTAAGGTATAACGTCATATAGAATTACGGCATAACGTATAACGTCACAGAGAATTACGGTTTAGCGTCTAACGTCATATAGCAATACGTCATAACGTATAAGGCCATATGGCAATGCGTCATAACGTATAACGTCATATAGAAGTACGATATAACGTATAACGTCACATAGTAATACGTCATACCGTGTAACGTCGTATAGAATTACGTCATAACGTGTAACGTCACATAGTAATACGTCATAACGTATAACGTCATATAGAATTCCGGTTTAACGTATAACGCTATATTGCAATGCGTCATACCGTAAGACGTCATATAGAAGTACGGCATAATGTATAACGTCACATAGTAATACGTCATAACGTATAACGCCATATAGCTAAGCGCCATAACGTATAAGGTCATATGGAATTACGGTTTAACGTATAACGTCATATAGTAATGCGTCATAACGTATAACGCCATATAGTAATGCGTCATAACGTATAACGTCACATAGTATTGCGTCATGACGTATAACGTCATATAGAATTACGTCATAACGTATAACGCCATATAGCCATGCGTCATAACGTATAACGTCATATGGAATTACGGTTTAACGTATAACTTCATATAGTAATGCGTCATAACGTATAACGTCTTTTGGAATTACGGTTTAACGTATTACTTCATATAGTGATGCGTCATAACGTATAACGCCATATAGTAATGAGTCATAACGTATGACGTCATATAGTATTGTGTCATGACGTATAACGTCATAAAGAGTTACGTCATAACTTATAACGTCACATGGTAATACGTAATAACGTTTAACGTCATATCCAATTCCGGTTTAACGTATAACGCCATATCGCAATGCGTTATAAAGTATAACGTCACATGGTAATACGTCATAACGAATAACGTCATATAATAAGGCGACATGACGTATAACGTCATATAGAATTACGTCACATCTTATAACGTCACGTAGTAATACGTCATAACGTATAACGTCACATAGAATTACGGTTTAACGTATAACGTAATATAGTATTCCGGTTTAACGTACAACGTCATATAGTAATGCGTGATAGCGTATAACGTCATATAGTATTGCGTCATGACGTATAACGTCATATAGAATTATTTCATAACGTAGAACATCACATAGTAATACGTCATAACGTATAACGTCACATAGAATTACGGTTTAACGTATAACGTCATATAGTAATGCGTCATACCGTATCACGCCATTTAGTAATGCGTCATAACGTACAACGTCACATAGTAATACGTCATAACGTATAACTTCATATAGAATTACGTCATAACGTATAACGCCATATAGTAATGCGTCATAACGTATAACGTCATATAGTATTACGTCATAACTTATAACGTCACATAGTAATACGTCCTAACGTATAACGTCATATAGAATTACGGCATAACGTATAACGTCACAGAGAATTACGGTTTAGCGTCTAACGTCATATAGCAATACGTCATAACGTATAAGGCCATATGGCAATGCGTCATAACGTATAACGTCATATAGAAATACGATATAATGTATAACGTCACATAGCAATACGTCATACCGTGTAACGTCGTATAGAATTACGTCATAACGTGTAACGTCACACAGTAATACGTCATAACGTATAACGTCATATAGAATTCCGGTTTAACGTATAACGCTATATTGCCATGCGTCATACCGTAAGACGTCATATAGAAGTACGGCATAATGTATAACGTCACATAGTAGTACGTCATAACGTATAACGCCATATAGCTAAGCGTCATAACGTATAAGGTCATATGGAATTACGGTTTAACGTATAACGTCATACAGTAATGCGTCATAACGTATAACGCCATACAGTAATGAGTCATAACGTATTACGTCATATAGTATTGCGTCATGACGTATAACGTCATATAGAGTTACGTCATAACTTATAACGTCACATGGTAATACGTAATAACGTTTAACGTCATATCGAATTCCGGTTTAACGTATAACGCCATATAGCAATGCGTTATAAAGTATAACGTCACATGGTAATACGTCATAACGAATAACGTCATATAATAAGGCGACATGACGTATAACGTCATATAGAATTACGTCACAACTTATAACGTCACGTAGTAGTACGTCATAACGTATAACGTCACATAGAATTACGGTTTAACGTATAACGTAATATAGTATTCCGGTTTAACGTACAACGTCATATAGTAATGCGTGATAACGTATAATGCCATATAGTATTGCGTCATGACGTATAACGTCATATAGAATTATTTCATAACGTAGAACATCACATAGTAATACGTCATAACGTATAACGTCACATAGAATTACGGTTTAACGTATAACGTCATATAGTAATGCGTCATACAGTATCACGCCATTTAGTAATGCGTCATAACGTACAACGTCACATAGTAATACGTCATAACGTATAACGTCATATAGAATTACGTCATAACGTATAACGCCATATAGTAATGCGTCATAACGTATAACGTCATATAGTATTACGTCATAACTTATAACGTCACATAGTAATACGTCCTAAGGTATAACGTCATATAGAATTACGGCATAACGTATAACGTCACAGAGAATTACGGTTTAGCGTCTAACGTCATATAGCAATACGTCATAACGTATAAGGCCATATGGCAATGCGTCATAACGTATAACGTCATATAGAAGTACGATATAACGTATAACGTCACATAGTAATACGTCATACCGTGTAACGTCGTATAGAATTACGTCATAACGTGTAACGTCACATAGTAATACGTCATAACGTATAACGTCATATAGAATTCCGGTTTAACGTATAACGCTATATTGCAATGCGTCATACCGTAAGACGTCATATAGAAGTACGGCATAATGTATAACGTCACATAGTAATACGTCATAACGTATAACGCCATATAGCTAAGCGCCATAACGTATAAGGTCATATGGAATTACGGTTTAACGTATAACGTCATATAGTAATGCGTCATAACGTATAACGCCATATAGTAATGCGTCATAACGTATAACGACACATAGAATTACGGTTTAGCGTATAACGTCATATAGCAATGCGTCATAACCTATAACGTCATATAGTATTGCGTCATGACGTATAACGTCATATAGAATTACGTCATAACGTATAACGCCATATAGCCATGCGTCATAACGTATAACGTCATATGGAATTACGGTTTAACGTATAACTTCATATAGTAATGCGTCATAACGTATAACGTCTTTTTTAATTACGGTTTAACGTATTACTTCATATAGTAATGCGTCATAACGTATAACGCCATATAGTAATGAGTCATAACGTATGACGTCATATAGTATTGCGTCATGACGTATAACGTCATATAGAGTTACGTCATAACTTATAACGTCACATGGTAATACGTAATAACGTTTAACGTCATATCGAATTCCGGTTTAACGTATAACGCCATATAGCAATGCGTTATAAAGTATGACGTCACATGGTAATACGTCATAACGAATAACGTCATATAATAAGGCGACATGACGTATAACGTCATATAGAATTACGTCACAACTTATAACGTCACGTAGTAGTACGTCATAACGTATAACGTCACATAGAATTACGGTTTAACGTATAACGCCATATAGCAATGCGTCATACCGTAAGACGTCATATAGAAGTACGGCATAATGTATAACGTCACATAGTAATACGTCATAACGTATAACGCCATATAGCTAATCGTCATAACGTATAAGGTCATATGGAATTACGGTTTAACGTATAACGTCATATAGTAATGCGTCATAACGTATAACGCCATATAGTAATGCGTCATAACGTATAACGTCACATAGAATTACGGTTTAACGTATAACGTAATATAGTATTCCGGTTTAACGTACAACGTCATATAGTAATGCGTGAGAACGTATAACGTCATATAGTATTGCGTCATGACGTATAACGTCATATAGAATTATTTCATAACGTATAACGCCATATAGTAATGCGTCATAACGTATAACGTCATATAGTATTACGTCATAACTTATAACGTCACATAGTAATACGTCATAACGTATAACGTCATATAGAATTACGGCATAACGTATAACGTCACCGAGAATTACGGTTTAGCGTCTAACGTCACATAGTAATACGTCATAACGTATAACGTCATATAGAATTACGTCATAACGTATAACGCCATATAGTAATGCGTCATAACGTATAACGTCATATAGTATTACGTCATAACTTATAACGTCACATAGTAATACGTCCTAACGTATAACGTCATATAGTATTGCGTCATGACGTATAACGTCATATAGAATTACGTCATAACGTATAACGCCATATAGCCATGCGTCATAACGTATAACGTCATATGGAATTACGGTTTAACGTATAACTTCATATAGTAATGCGTCATAACGTATAACGTCTTTTGGAATTACGGTTTAACGTATTACTTCATATAGTAATGCGTCATAACGTATAACGCCATATAGTAATGAGTCATAACGTATGACGTCATATAGTATTGCGTCATGACGTATAACGTCATATAGAGTTACGTCATAACTTATAACGTCACATAGTAATACGTAATAACGTTTAACGTCATATCGAATTCCGGTTTAACGTATAACGCCATATAGCAATGCGTTATAAAGTATAACGTCACATGGTAATACGTCATAACGAATAACGTCATATAATAAGGCGACATGACGTATAACGTCATATAGAATTATTTCATAACGTAGAACATCACATAGTAATACGTCATAACGTATAACGTCACATAGAATTACGGTTTAACGTATAACGTCATATAGTAATGCGTCATACCGTATCACGCCATTTAGTAATGCGTCATAACGTACAACGTCACATAGTAATACGTCATAACGTATAACTTCGTATAGAATTACGTCATAACGTATAACACCATTTAGTAATGCGTCATAACGTATAACGTCATATAGTATTACGTCATAACTTATAACGTCACATAGTAATACGTCCTAACGTATAACGTCATATAGAATTACGGCATAACGTATAACGTCACAGAGAATTACGGTTTAGCGTCTAACGTCATATAGCAATACGTCATAACGTATAAGGCCATATGGCAATGCGTCATAACGTATAACGTCATATAGAAATACGATATAACGTATAACGTCACATAGTAATACGTCATACCGTGTAACGTCGTATAGAATTACGTCATAACGTGTAACGTCACATAGTAATACGTCATAACGTATAACGTCATAGAGAATTCCGGTTTAACGTATAACGCTATATTGCCATGCGTCATACCGTAAGACGTCATATAGAAGTACGGCATAATGTATAACGTCACATAGTAATACGTCATAACGTATAACGCCATATAGCTAAGCGTCATAACGTATAAGGTCATATGGAATTACGGTTTAACGTATAACGTCATATAGTAATGCGTCATAACGTATAACGCCATACAGTAATGAGTCATAACGTATGACGTCATATAGTATTGCGTCATGACGTATAACGTCATATAGAGTTACGTCATAACTTATAACGTCACATGGTAATACGTAATAACGTTTAACGTCATATCGAATTCCGGTTTAACGTATAACGCCATATAGCAATGCGTTATAAAGTATAACGTCACATGGTAATACGTCATAACGAATAACGTCATATAATAAGGCGACATGACGTATAACGTCATATAGAATTACGTCACAACTTATAACGTCACGTAGTAGTACGTCATAACGTATAACGTCACATAGAATTACGGTTTAACGTATAACGCCATATAGCAATGCGTCATACCGTAAGACGTCATATAGAAGTACGGCATAATGTATAACGTCACATAGTAATACGTCATAACGTATAACGCCATATAGCTAATCGTCATAACGTATAAGGTCATATGGAATTACGGTTTAACGTATAACGTCATATAGTAATGCGTCATAACGTATAACGCCATATAGTAATGCGTCATAACGTATAACGTCACATAGAATTACGGTTTAACGTATAACGTAATATAGTATTCCGGTTTAACGTACAACGTCATATAGTAATGCGTGAGAACGTATAACGTCATATAGTATTGCGTCATGACGTATAACGTCATATAGAATTATTTCATAACGTATAACGCCATATAGTAATGCGTCATAACGTATAACGTCATATAGTATTACGTCATAACTTATAACGTCACATAGTAATACGTCATAACGTATAACGTCATATAGAATTACGGCATAACGTATAACGTCACCGAGAATTACGGTTTAGCGTCTAACGTCACATAGTAATACGTCATAACGTATAACGTCATATAGAATTACGTCATAACGTATAACGCCATATAGTAATGCGTCATAACGTATAACGTCATATAGTATTACGTCATAACTTATAACGTCACATAGTAATACGTCCTAACGTATAACGTCATATAGTATTGCGTCATGACGTATAACGTCATATAGAATTACGTCATAACGTATAACGCCATATAGCCATGCGTCATAACGTATAACGTCATATGGAATTACGGTTTAACGTATAACTTCATATAGTAATGCGTCATAACGTATAACGTCTTTTGGAATTACGGTTTAACGTATTACTTCATATAGTAATGCGTCATAACGTATAACGCCATATAGTAATGAGTCATAACGTATGACGTCATATAGTATTGCGTCATGACGTATAACGTCATATAGAGTTACGTCATAACTTATAACGTCACATAGTAATACGACATAACGTATAACGTCACATAGAATTACGGTTTAACGTATAACGTCATATAGAATTACGTCATAACTTATAACGTCACATGGTAATACGAAATAACGTATAACGTCATATAGAATTACGGCATAACGTATAACGTCACAGAGAATTACGGTTTAGCGTCTAACGTCATATAGTAATGCGTCATAACGTATAACGCCATATTGTAATGCGTCATAACTTATAACGTCATATAGTATTGCGTCATGAAGTATAACGTCATATAGAATTACGTCATAACGTAGAACTTCACATAGTAATACGTCATAACGTATAACGTCACATACAATTACGGTTTAACGTATAACGTAATATAGAATTCCGGTTTAACGTACAACGTCATATAGTAATGCGTGATAACGTATAACGTCATATAGTATTGCGTCATGACGTATAGCGCCATATAGAAATGCGTCATAACGTATAACGACATATAGTATTACGTCATAACTTATAACGTCACATAGTAATACGTCATAACGTATAACGTCACATACAATTACGTCATAACGTGTAACGTCTCATAGTAAGACGTCATAACGTATAACGTCATATAGAATTCCGGTTTAACGTATGACGCTATATAGCAATGCGTCATACCGTATAACGTCATATAGAATTACGGCATAATGTATAACGTCACATAGTAGTACGTCATAACGTATAACGCCATATAGCTATGCGTCATAACGTATAACGTCATTTGGAATTACGGTTTAACGTATAACGTCATATAGTAATGCGTCATAACGTATATCGCCATATAGTAATGCGTCATAACGGATAACGTCATATGGAATTACGGTTTAACGTATAACTTCATATAGTAATGCGTCATAACGTATAACGCCATATAGTAATGCGTCATAACGTATGACGTCATATAGTATTGTGTCATGACGTATAACGGCATATAGAATTAGGTCATAACGTAGAACATCACATAGTAATACGTCATAACGTATAACGTCACATAGAATTACGGTTTAGCGTATAACGTCATATAGCAATGCGTCATGACGTATAACTTCATATAGTAATGCGTCATAACGTATAACGTCATATAGTAATGCGTCATAACGTATGGCGTCATATAGTAATGCGTCATGACGTATAACGTCATATAGAATTACGTCATAACGTATAACGCCATGTAGCCATGCGTCATAACGTATAACGTCATATGGACTTACGGTTTAACGTATAACTTCATATAGTAATGCGTCATAACGTATAACGTCATATGGAAGTACGGTTTAACGTATAACTTCATATAGTAATGCGTCATAACGTATAACGTCATATGGAAGTACGGTTTAACGTATAACTTCATATAGTAATGCGTCATGACGTATAACGCCATATAGTAATGCGTCATAACGTATGACGTCATATAGTATTGCGTCATGACGTATAACGTCATACAGAATGACGTCATAACGTAGAACATCACATAGTAATACGTCCTAACGTACAACGTCATATAGAATTACGTCATAACTTATAACGTCATATAGTAATACGTCATAACGTATAACGTCATATAGAATTACGTCATAACGTATAACGCCATATAGCTATGCGTCATAACGTATAAGGTCATATGGAATTACGGTTTAACGTATAACGTCATATAGTAATGCGTCATAACTTATAACGTCATATAGTAATACGTCATAACGTATAACGTCATATAGAATTACGTCATAACGTATAACTTCATATAGTAATGCGTCGTAACGTATAACGTCTTATGGAATTACGGTTTAACGTATAGCTTCATATAGTAATGCGTCATAACGTATAACGCCATATAGAATTACGACATAACGTATAAGGTCATATGGAATTACGGTTTAACGTATATCGTCATATAGTAATGCGTCATAACGTATAACGTCATATAGTAATGCGTCATAACGCATAACGCCATATAGTAATGCGTCATAACGTATAACGTCACATAGAATTACGGTTTAGCGTATAACGTCATACAGCAATGCGTCATAACCTATAACGTCATATAGTATTGCGTCATGACGTATAACGTCATATGGAATTACGTCATAACGTATAACGCCATATAGCCATGCGTCATAACGTATAACGTCATATGGAATTACGGTTTATCGTATAACTTCATATAGTAATGCGTCGTAA
Source organism: Bombus fervidus (assembly GCF_041682495.2). NCBI lineage: Eukaryota > Metazoa > Arthropoda > Insecta > Hymenoptera > Apidae > Bombus > Bombus fervidus. Next base: position 5,219,696 of record NW_027212582.1, read on the forward strand.
CGTATAACGTCTTATGGAATTACGGTTTAACGTATAACTTCATATAGTAATGCGTCATAACGTATAACGCCATATAGTAATGAGTCATAACGTATGACGTCATATAGTATTGCGTCATGACGTATAACGTCATATAGAATTAGGTCATAACGTAGAACATCACATAGTAATACTTCATAACGTATAACGTCACATAGAACTACGGTTTAGCGTATAACGTCATATAGCAATGCGTCATGACGTATAACTTCATATAGTAATGCGTCATAACGTATAACGCCATATAGTAATTCGTCATAACGTATAACGTCCTATGGACTTACGGTTTAACGTATAACTTCATATAGTAATGCGTCATAACGTATAACGTCATATGGAATTACGGTTTAACGTATAACGTCATATAGAATTACGTCATGACGTATAACGCCAAATAGAGTTACGTCATAACTTATAACGTCACATAGTAATACGTAATAACGTTTAACGTCATATCGAATTCCGGTTTAACGTATAACGCCATATAGCAATGCGTTATAAAGTATAACGTCACATGGTAATACGTCATAACGAATAACGTCATATAATAAGGCGACATGACGTATAACGTCATATAGAATTACGTCACAACGTATAACGTCACGTAGTAATACGTCATAACGTATAACGTCACATAGAATTACGGTTTAACGTATAACGTAATATAGTATTCCGGTTTAACGTACAACGTCATATAGTAATGCGTGATAACGTATAACGTCATATAGTATTGCGTCATGAAGTATAACGTCATATAGAATTATTTCATAACGTAGAACATCACATAGTAATACGTCATAACGTATAACGTCACATAGAATTACGGTTTAACGTATAACGTCATATGGTAATGCGTCATAACGTATCACGCCATTTAGTAATGCGTCATAACGTACAACGTCACACAGTAATACGTCATAACGTATAACGTCATATAGAATTACGTCATAACGTATAACGCCATATAGCTATGCGTTATAACGTATAAGGTCATATGGAATTACGGTTTAACGTATAACGTCATATAGTAATGCGTCATAACGTATAACGCCATATAGTAATGCGTCATAACGTATAACGTCACATAGAATTACGGTTTAGCGTATAACGTCATATAGCAATGCGTCATAACCTATAACGTCATATAGTATTGCGTCATGACGTATAACGTCATATGGAATTACGTCATAACGTATAACGCCATATAGCCATGCGTCATAACGTATAACGTCATATGGAATTACGGTTTAACGTATAACTTCATATAGTAATGCGTCGTAACGTATAACGTCTTATGGAATTACGGTTTAACGTATAACTTCATATAGTAATGCGTCATAACGTATAACGCCATATAGAATTACGTCATAACGTATAAGGTCATATGGAATTACGGTTTAACGTATAACGGCATATCGTAATGCGTCATAACGTATAACGTCATATAGTAATGCGTCATAACGTATAACGCCATATAGTAATGCGTCATAACGTATAACGTCACATAGAATTACGGTTTAGCGTATAACGTCATACAGCAATGCGTCATAACCTAACGTCATATAGTATTGCGTCATGACGTATAACGTCATATGGAATTACGTCATAACGTATAACGCCATACTGCCATGCGTCATAACGTATAACGTCATATGGAATTACGGTTTAACGTATAACTTCATATAGTAATGCGTCGTAACGTATAACGTCTTATGGAATTACGGTTTAACGTATAACTTCATATAGTAATGCGTCATAACGTATAACGCCATATAGTAATGAGTCATAACGTATGACGTCATATAGTATTGCGTCATGACGTATAACGTCATATAGAATTAGGTCATAACGTAGAACATCACATAGTAATACTTCATAACGTATAACGTCACATAGAATTACGGTTTAGCGTATAACGTCATATAGCAATGCCTCATGACGTATAACTTCATATAGTAATGCGTCATAACGTATAACGCCATATAGTAATGCGTCATAACGTATAACGCCATATAGTAATGCGTCATAACGTATGACGTCATATAGAATTACGGCATAACGTATAACGTCACAGAGAATTACGGTTTAGCGTCCAACGTCACATAGTAATACGACATAACGTATAGCGTCACATAGTAATACGTCATAATGTATAACGTCACATAGCAATGCGTTATAAAGTATAACGTCACATGGTAATACGTCATAACGAATAACGTCATATAATAAGGCGACATGACGTATAACGTCATATAGAATGACGTCACAACGTATAACGTCACGTAGTAATACGTCATAACGTATAACGTCACATAGAATTACGGTTTAACGTATAACGTAATATAGTATTCCGGTTTAACGTACAACGTCATATAGTAATGCTTGATAACGTATAACGTCATATAGTATTGCGTCATGACGTATAACGTCATATAGAATTATTTCATAACGTAGAACATCACATAGTAATACGTCATAACGTATAACGTCACATAGAATTACGGTTTAACGTATAACGTCATATAGTAATGCGTCATACCGTATCACGCCATTTAGTAATGCGTCATAACGTACAACGTCACATAGTAATACGTCATAACGTATAACGTCATATAGAATTACGTTATAACGTATAACGCTATATAGTAATGCGTCATAACGTATAACGTCATATAGTATTACGTCATAACTTATAACGTCACATAGTAATACGTCCTAACGTATAACGTCATATAGAATTACGGCACAATGTATAACGTCACAGAGAATTACGGTTTAGCGTCTAACGTCATATAGCAATACGTCATAACGTATAAGGCCATATGGCAATGCGTCATAACGTATAACGTTATATAGAAATACGATATAACGTATAACGTCACATAGTAATACGTCATACCGTGTAACGTCGTATAGAATAACGTCATAACGTGTAACGTCACATAGTAATACGTCATAACGTATAACGTCATATAGAATTACGGCATAACGTATAACGCCATATAGCCATGCGTCATAACGTATAACGTCTTTTGGAATTACGGTTTAACGTATAACTTCATATAGTAATGCGTCATAACGTATAACGCCATATAGTATTGCGTCATAACGTATAACGTCATATGGAATTACGGTTTAACGTATAACTTCATATAGTAATGCGTCATAACGTATAACGTCTTTTGGAATTACGGTTTAACGTATAACTTCATATAGTAATGCGTCATAACGTATAACGCCATATAGTATTGCGTCATAACGTATAACGTCACATAGAATTACGGTTTAGCGTATAACGTCATATAGCAATGCGTCATAACCTATAACGTCATATAGTATTGCGTCATGACGTATAACGTCATATAGAATTACGTCATAACGTATAACGCCATATAGTAATGCGTCATAACGTATAACGTCATATAGTATTACGTCATAACTTATAACGTCACATAGTAACACGTCCTAACGTATAACGTCATATAGAGTTACGGCATAACGTATAACGTCACAGAGAATTACGGTTTAGCGTCTAACGTCATATAGCAATACGTCATAACGTATAAGGCCATATGGCAATGCGTCATAACGTATAACGTCATATGGAATTACGGTTTAACGTATAACTTCATATAGTAATGCGTCATAACGAATAACGTCTTTTGGAATTACGGTTTAACGTATAACTTCATATAGTAATGCGTCATAACGTATCACGCCATTTAGTAATGCGTCATAACGTACAACGTCACACAGTAATACGTCATAACGTATAACGTCATATAGAATTACGTCATAACGTATAACGCCATATAGCTATGCGTCATAACGTATAGGGTCATATGGAATTACGGTTTAACGTATAACGTCATATAGTAATGCGTCGTATAGTATAACGCCATATAGTAATGCGTCATAACGTATAACGTCACATAGAATTACGGTTTAGCGTATAACGTCATATAGCAATGCGTCATAACCTATAACGTCATATAGTATTGCGTCATGACGTATAACGTCATATGGAATTACGTCATAACGTATAACGCCATATAGCCATGCGTCATAACGTATAACGTCATATGGAATTACGGTTTAACGTATAACTTCATATAGGAATGCGTCGTAACATATATCGTCTTATGGAATTACGGTTTAACGTATAACTTCATATAGAAATGCGTCATAACGTATAACGCCATATAGTAATGAGTCATAACGTATGACGTCATATAGTATTGCGTCATGACGTATAACGTCATATAGAATTACGTCATAACGTAGAACATCACATAGTAATACGACATAACGTATAACGTCACATAGAATTACGGTTTAACGCATAACGTCATATAGAATTACGTCATAACTTATAACGTCACATGGTAATACGAAATAACGTATAACGTCATATAGAATTACGGCATAACGTATAACGTCACAGAGAATTACGGTTTAGCGTCTAACGTCATATAGTAATGCGTCATAACGTATAACGCCATATTGTAATGCGTCATAACTTATAACGTCATATAGTATTGCGTCATGAAGTATAAAGTCATATAGAATTACGTCATAACGTAGAACATCACATAGTAATACGTCATAACGTATAACGTCACATACAATTACGGTTTAACGTATAACGTAATATAGAATTCCGGTTTAACGTACAACGTCATGTAGTAATGCGTGATAACGTATAACGTCATATAGTATTGCGTCATGACGTATAACGCCATATAGAAATGCGTCATAACGTATAACGTCATATAGTATTACGTCATAACTTATAACGTCACATAGTAATACGTCATAACGTATAACGTCACATACAATTACGTCATAACGTGTAACGTCACATAGTAAGACGTCATAACGTATAACGTCATATAGAATTCCGGTTTAACGTATAACGCTATATAGCAATGCGTCATACCGTATAACGTCATATAGAATTACGTCATAATGTATAACGTCACATAGTAGAACGTCATAACGTATAACGCCATATAGCTATGCGTCATAACGTATAACGTCATATGGAATTAGGTCATAACGTAGAACATCACATAGTAATACTTCATAACGTATAACGTCATATAGAATTACGGTTTAACGTATAACGTCATACAGTAATGCGTCATAACGTATAACGCCATATAGTAATGCGTCATAACGTATGACGCTATATAGTATTGCATCATGACGTATATCTTCATATAGAATTAGGTCGTAACGAGGAACATCACATAGTAACACGACATAACCTATAACGTCACATAGAATTACGGTTTAACGTATAACGTCATATAATAATGCGTCATACCGTATAACGCCATATAGTAAGGCGTCATGACGTATAACGTCATATAGAATTACGGTTTAACGTATAACGTCATAAAAAATTACGGTTTAGCGTATAACGTCATATAGAATTAGGGTATACCGTATGACGTCATATAGAATTACGGTTTAACGTATAACGTCACATAGTAATACGTCATAACGTGTAACGTCGTATAGAATTACGTCATAACGTATAACGTCACATAGTAATACGTCATAACGTATAACGTCATATAGAATTCACGTTTAACGAATAAAGCTATATAACAATGCGTCATAACGTATAACGTCATATAGAATTACGGCATAAAGTATAACGTCACATAGTAATGCGTCATAACGCATAACGTCACATAGTAATACGTCATAACTTATAACGTCACATAGAATTACGGTTTAACGTATAACGTCACATAGAATTATGGTTTAGCGTATAACGTCACATAGAATTAGGGTATACCGTATGACGTCATATAGAATTACGGTTTAACGTATAACGTCACATAGTAATACGTCATAACGTATAACGTCATATAGAATTCCGGTTTAACGTATAACGCTATATTGCAATGCGTCATACCGTAAGACGTCTTATAGAAGTACGGCATAATGTATAACGTCACATAGTAATACGTCATAACGTATAACGCCATATAGCTATGCGTCATAACGTATAAGGTCATATGGAATTACGGTTTAACGTATAATGTCATATAGTAATGCGTCATAACGTATAACGCAATAATGTAATGCATCGTAACGTATAACGTCACATAGAATTACGGTTTAGCGTATAACGTCATACAGCAATGCGTCATAACCTATAACGCCATATAGTAATGAGTCATATCGTATGACGTCATATAGTATTGCGTCATGACGTATAACGTCATATAGAGTTACGTCATAACTTATAACGTCACATAGTAATACGTAATAACGTATAACGTCATATCGAATTCCGGTTTAACGTATAACGCCATATAGCAATGCGTTATAAAGTATAACGTCACATGGTAATACGTCATAACGAATAACGTCATATAATAAGGCGACATGACGTATAACGTCATATAGAATTACGTCACAACGTATAACGTCACGTAGTAATACGTCATAACGTCTAACGTCACATAGAATTACGGTTTAACGTATAACGTAATATAGTATTCCGGTTTAACGTACAACGTCATATAGTAATGCGTGATAACGTATAGCGTCATATAGTATTGCGTCATGACGTATAACGTCATATAGAATTATTTCATACCGCAGAACAACGCATAGTAATACGTCATAACGTATAACGTCACATAGAATTACGGTTTAACGTATAACGTCATATAGTAATGCGTCATAACGTATAACGTCATATAGTATTACGTCATAACTTATAACGTCACAGAGAATTACGGTTTAGCGTCTAATGTCTTATAGCAATACGTCATAACGTATAAGGCCATATAGTATTGCGTCATAATGTATAACGTCATATAGAAATACGATATAACGTATAACGTCACACAGAATTACGGTTTAACGTATAACGTCATATAGAATTACGTCATAACTTATAACGTCACATGGTAATACGAAATAACGTATAACGTCATATAGAATTACGGCATAACGTATAACGTCACAGAGAATTACGGTTTAGCGTCTAACGTCATATAGTAATGCGTCATAACGTATAACGCCATATTGTAATGCGTCATAACTTATAACGTCATATAGTATTGCGTCATGAAGTATAACGTCATATAGAATTCCGGTTTAACGTACAACGTCATATAGTAATGCGTGATAACGTATAACGTCATATAGTATTGCGTCATGACGTATAACGCCATATAGATATGCGTCATAACGTATAACGTCATATAGTATTACGTCATAACTTATAACGTCACATAGTAATACGTCATAACGTATAACGTCACATACAATTACGTCATAACGTATAACGTAATATAGAATTCCGGTTTAACGTACAACGTCATATAGTAATGCGTGATAACGTATAACGTCATATAGTATTGCGTCATGACGTATAACGCCATATAGAAATGCGGCATAACGTATAACGTCATATAGTATTACGTCATAACTTATAACGTCACATAGTAATACGTCATAACGTATAACGTCACATACAAATACGTCATAACGTATAACGTAATATAGAATTCCGGTTTAACGTACAACGTCATATAGTAATGCGTGATAACGTATAACGTCATATAGTATTGCGTCATGACGTATAACGCCATATAGAAATGCGTCATAACGTATAACGTCATATAGTATTACGTCATAAGTTATAACGTCACACAGTAATACGTCATAACGTATAACGTCATATAGAATTACGTCATAACGTATAACGTCATATAGAAATACGATATAACGTATAACGCCACATTGTAATACGTCATAACGTGTAACGTCGTATAGAATTCCGGTTTAACGTATAACGCTATATAGCAATGCGTCATACCGTATAACGTCATATAGAATTACGGCATAATGTATAACGTCACATAGTAATACGTCATAACGTATAACGCCATATAGCTATGCGTCATAATGTATAACGTCATATGGAATTACAGTTTAACGTATAACGTCATATAGTAATGCGCCATAACGTGTATCGCCATATAGTAATGCGTCATAACGTATGACGTCATATAGTATTGCGTCATGACGTATAACGCCATATAGTAAGGCGCCATGACGTATAACGTCATATAGTAAGGCGCCATGACGTATAACGTCATATAGTAATACGTCATAACGTATAACGTTATATAGAATTCCGGTTTAACGAATAACGCTATACAGCAATGCGTCATAACGTATAACGTCATATAGAATTCCGGTTTAACGTATAACGCTATATAGCAATGCGTCATACCGTATAACGTCATATAGAATTACGGCATAATGTATAACGTCACATAGTAATACGTCATAACGTATAACGCCATATCGCTATGCGTCATAATGTATAACGTCATATGGAATTACAGTTTAACGTATAACGTCATATAGTAATGCGCCATAACGTGTATCGCCATATAGTAATGCGTCATAACGTATGACGTCATATAGTATTGCGTCATGACGTATAACGCCATATAGTAAGGCGCCATGACGTATAACGTCATATAGTAAGGCGCCATGACGTATAACGTCATATAGTAATACGTCATAACGTATAACGTTATATAGAATTCCGGTTTAACGAATAACGCTATACAGCAATGCGTCATAACGTATAACGTCATATAGAATTCCGGCATAATGTGTAACGCCACATAGTAATACGTCATAATGTATAACGCCATATAGCAATGCGTCATAACGTATAACGTCATATAGAATTCCGGTTTAACGAATAACGCTATACAGCAATGCGTCATAACGTATAACGTCATATAGAATTCCGGCATAATGTGTAACGCCACATAGTAATACGTCATAATGTATAACGCCATATAGCAATGCGTCATAACGTATGACGTCATATAGAATTACGGTTTAACGTATAACGTCACATAGTAATACGTCATAACGTGTAACGTCGTAGAGAATTACGTCATAACGTATAACGTCATATAGAATTCCGGTTTAACGTATAACGCTATATAGCAATGCGTCATAACGTATAACGTCATATAGAATTACGGCATAATGTAGAACATCACGTAGTAATTCGTCCGAAAGTATAACGTCATATAGAATTACGTCATAACTGATAACGTCACATAGTAATACGTCATAACGTATAACGTCATATAGAATTACGGTTTAACGTATACCGTCATATAGTAATGCGTCATAACGTATAACGTCATATAGAATTACGTCATAAATTATAACGTCACATAGTAATACGTCATAACGTATAACGTCATATAGAATTACGGTTTAACGTATACCGTCATATAGTAATGCGTCATAACGTATAACGTCATATAGAATTACGTCATAACTTATAACGTCACATAGTAACACGTTATAACTTATAACGTCACATAGCGTTACGGTTTAGCGTATAAAGTCATATAGAATTAGGGTTTAACGTATAACGTCACATAGAATTACGGTTTAACGTATAACGTCACATAGTAATACGTCATAACGTGTAACGTAGTATAGAATTACGTCATAACGTAGAACGTCACAATAGTAATACGTCATAACGTATAACGTCATATAGAATTCCGGTTTAACGAATAACGCTATATAACAATGCGTCATAACGTATAACGTCATATAGAATTACGGCATAATGTGTAACGTCACATAGTAATACGTCATAACGTATAACGCCATATAGCTATGCGTCATAACGTATAACGTCATATGGAATTACGGTTTAACGTATAACGTCATATAGTAATACGTCATAGCGTATATCGCCATATAGTAATGCGTCATAACGGATAACGTCATATGGAATTACGGTTTAACGTATAACTTCATATAGTAATGCGTCATAACGTATAACGCCATATAGTACTGCGTCATAACGTATGACGTCATATAGTATTGTGTCATGACGTATAACGTCATACAGAATTACGGCATAATGTAGAACATCACGTAGTAATACGTCCGAACGTATAACGTCATATAGAATTACGTCATAACTGATAACGTCACATAGTAATACGTCATAACGTATAACGTCATATAGAATTACGGCATAACGTATAACATCACATGGAATTGCGGTTTAGCGTATAACGTCATATAGCAATGCGTCATAACGTTTAACGCCATTTAGTAATGCGTCCTAACGTATAACGTCATATAGAATTACGGTTTAACGTATACCGTCATATAGTAATGCGTAATAACGTATAACGTCATATAGAATTACGTCATAACTTATAACGTCACATAGTAATACGTCCTAACGTATAACGTCATATAGAATTACGGTTTAACGTATACCGTCATATAGTAATGCGTCATAACGTATAACGTCATATAGAATTACGTCATAACTTATAACGTCACATAGTAACACGTCATAACTTATAACGTCACATAGCGTTTCGGTTTAGCGTATAAAGTCATATAGAATTAGGGTTTAACGTATAACGTCACATAGAATTACGGTTTAACGTATAACGTCACATAGTAATACGTCATAACGTGTAACGTCGTATAGAATTACGTCATAACGTATAACGTCACATAGTAATACGTCATAACGTATAACGTCATATAGAATTCCGGGTTAACGAATAACGCTATATAACAATGCGTCATAACGTATAACGTCATATAGAATTACGGCATAATGTGTAACGTCACATAGTAATACGTCATAACGTATAACGCCATATAGCTATGCGTCATAACGTATAACGTCATATAGAATTCCGGTTTAACGTACAACGTCATATAGTAATGCGTGATAACGTATAACGTCATATAGTATTGCGTCATGACGTATAACGCCATATAGATATGCGTCATAACGTATAACGTCATATAGTATTACGTCATAACTTATAACGTCACATAGTAATACGTCATAACGTATAACGTCACATACAATTACGTCATAACGTATAACGTAATATAGAATTCCGGTTTAACGTACAACGTCATATAGTAATGCGTGATAACGTATAACGTCATATAGTATTGCGTCATGACGTATAACGCCATATAGAAATGCGGCATAACGTATAACGTCATATAGTATTACGTCATAACTTATAACGTCACATAGTAATACGTCATAACGTATAACGTCACATACAAATACGTCATAACGTATAACGTAATATAGAATTCCGGTTTAACGTACAACGTCATATAGTAATGCGTGATAACGTATAACGTCATATAGTATTGCGTCATGACGTATAACGCCATATAGAAATGCGTCATAACGTATAACGTCATATAGTATTACGTCATAAGTTATAACGTCACACAGTAATACGTCATAACGTATAACGTCATATAGAATTACGTCATAACGTATAACGTCATATAGAAATACGATATAACGTATAACGTCACATAGTAATACGTCATAACGTGTAACGTCGTATAGAATTACGTCATAACGTGTAACATCACATAGTAAGACCTCATAACGTATAACGTCATATAGAATTCCGGTTTAACGTATAACGCTATATAGCAATGCGTCATACCGTATAACGTCATATAGAATTACGGCATAATGTATAACGTCACATAGTAATACGTCATAACGTATAACGCCATATAGCTATGCGTCATAATGTATAACGTCATATGGAATTACAGTTTAACGTATAACGTCATATAGTAATGCGCCATAACGTGTATCGCCATATAGTAATGCGTCATAACGTATGACGTCATATAGTATTGCGTCATGACGTATAACGCCATATAGTAAGGCGCCATGACGTATAAATTCATATAGTAAGGCGCCATGACGTATAACGTCATATAGTAATACGTCATAACGTATAACGTTATATAGAATTCCGGTTTAACGAATAACGCTATACAGCAATGCGTCATAACGTATAACGTCATATAGAATTCCGGTTTAACGTATAACGCTATATAGCAATGCGTCATACCGTATAACGTCATATAGAATTACGGCATAATGTATAACGTCACATAGTAATACGTCATAACGTATAACGCCATATCGCTATGCGTCATAATGTATAACGTCATATGGAATTACAGTTTAACGTATAACGTCATATAGTAATGCGCCATAACGTGTATCGCCATATAGTAATGCGTCATAACGTATGACGTCATATAGTATTGCGTCATGACGTATAACGCCATATAGTAAGGCGCCATGACGTATAACGTCATATAGTAAGGCGCCATGACGTATAACGTCATATAGTAATACGTCATAACGTATAACGTTATATAGAATTCCGGTTTAACGAATAACGCTATACAGCAATGCGTCATAACGTATAACGTCATATAGAATTCCGGCATAATGTGTAACGCCACATAGTAATACGTCATAATGTATAACGCCATATAGCAATGCGTCATAACGTATAACGTCATATAGAATTCCGGTTTAACGAATAACGCTATACAGCAATGCGTCATAACGTATAACGTCATATAGAATTCCGGCATAATGTGTAACGCCACATAGTAATACGTCATAATGTATAACGCCATATAGCAATGCGTCATAACGTATGACGTCATATAGAATTACGGTTTAACGTATAACGTCACATAGTAATACGTCATAACGTGTAACGTCGTATAGAATTACGTCATAACGTATAACGTCATATAGAATTCCGGTTTAACGTATAACGCTATATAGCAATGCGTCATAACGTATAACGTCATATAGAATTACGGCATAATGTAGAACATCACGTAGTAATTCGTCCGAAAGTATAACGTCATATAGAATTACGTCATAACTGATAACGTCACATAGTAATACGTCATAACGTATAACGTCATATAGAATTACGGTTTAACGTATACCGTCATATAGTAATGCGTCATAACGTATAACGTCATATAGAATTACGTCATAAATTATAACGTCACATAGTAATACGTCATAACGTATAACGTCATATAGAATTACGGTTTAACGTATACCGTCATATAGTAATGCGTCGTAACGTATAACGTCATATAGAATTACGTCATAACTTATAACGTCACATAGTAACACGTTATAACTTATAACGTCACATAGCGTTACGGTTTAGCGTATAAAGTCATATAGAATTAGGGTTTAACGTATAACGTCACATAGAATTACGGTTTAACGTATAACGTCACATAGTAATACGTCATAACGTGTAACGTAGTATAGAATTACGTCATAACGTAGAACGTCACATAGTAATACGTCATAACGTATAACGTCATATAGAATTCCGGTTTAACGAATAACGCTATATAACAATGCGTCATAACGTATAACGTCATATAGAATTACGGCATAATGTGTAACGTCACATAGTAATACGTCATAACGTATAACGCCATATAGCTATGCGTCATAACGTATAACGTCATATGGAATTACGGTTTAACGTATAACGTCATATAGTAATACGTCATAGCGTATATCGCCATATAGTAATGCGTCATAACGGATAACGTCATATGGAATTACGGTTTAACGTATAACTTCATATAGTAATGCGTCATAACGTATAACGCCATATAGTACTGCGTCATAACGTATGACGTCATATAGTATTGTGTCATGACGTATAACGTCATATAGAATTACGGCATAATGTAGAACATCACGTAGTAATACGTCCGAACGTATAACGTCATATAGAATTACGTCATAACTGATAACGTCACATAGTAATACGTCATAACGTATAACGTCATATAGAATTACGGCATAACGTATAACATCACATGGAATTGCGGTTTAGCGTATAACGTCATATAGCAATGCGTCATAACGTATAACGCCATTTAGTAATGCGTCCTAACGTATAACGTCATATAGAATTACGGTTTAACGTATACCGTCATATAGTAATGCGTAATAACGTATAACGTCATATAGAATTACGTCATAACTTATAACGTCACATAGTAATACGTCCTAACGTATAACGTCATATAGAATTACGGTTTAACGTATACCGTCATATAGTAATGCGTCATAACGTATAACGTCATATAGAATTACGTCATAACTTATAACGTCACATAGTAACACGTCATAACTTATAACGTCACATAGCGTTACGGTTTAGCGTATAAAGTCATATAGAATTAGGGTTTAACGTATAACGTCACATAGAATTACGGTTTAACGTATAACGTCACATAGTAATACGTCATAACGTGTAACGTCGTATAGAATTACGTCATAACGTATAACGTCACATAGTAATACGTCATAACGTATAACGTCATATAGAATTCCGGGTTAACGAATAACGCTATATAACAATGCGTCATAACGTATAACGTCATATAGAATTAAGGCATAATGTGTAACGTCACATAGTAATACGTCATAACGTATAACGCCATATAGCTATGCGTCATAACGTATAACGTCATATGGAATTCCGGTTTAACGTATAACGTCATATGGAATTACGATTTAACGTATGAAGCCATGTAGAATTACGGCATAACGTATAACGTCACATAGTAATGCGTCATAACGTATAACGCCATGTAGTAATGCGTCATAATGTATAACGTCATGTAGTATTGCGTCATGAAATATAACGTCATATAGAATTACGTCATGACGTAGAGCATCACATAGTAATACGTCAAAACGTATAACGCCATATAGCAATGCGTCATAACGTATAACGGCATATAGAAATACGTTATAACATATAACGTCACATAGTAATACGTCATAACGTATAACGTCATATAGAATTACGGCATAACGTATAACATCACATGGAATTACGGTTTAGCGTATAACGTCATATAGCAATGCGTCGTAACCAATAACGCCATTTAGTAATGCGTCATAACGTATAACGTCATATAGAATTACGGCATAATGTAGAACATCACGTAGTAATTCGTCCGAAAGTATAACGTCATATAGAATTACGTCATAACTGATAACGTCACATAGTAATACGTCATAACGTATAACGTCATATAGAATTACGGTTTAACGTATACCGTCATATAGTAATGCGTCATAACGTATAACGTCATATAGAATTACGTCATAACGTACAACGTCACATAGTAATACGTCATAACGTATAACGTCACATAGTAATACGTCATAACGTGTAACGTCGTATAGAATTACGTCATAACGCATAACGTCACATAGTAATACGTCCTAACGTATAACGTCATACAGTAATGCGTCATAACGCATAACGTCACATAGTAATACGTCATAACTTATAACGTCACATAGAATTACGGTTTAGCGTATAACGTCATATAGAATTCCGGTTTAATGAATAACGCCAAATAACAATGCGTCATAACGTATAACGCCATATAGAATTACGGCATAATGTGTAACGTCACATAGTAATACGTCATAATGTATAACGCCATAAAGCAATGCGTCATAACTTATAACGTCACATAGTAATACGTCATAACGTATAACGTCACATACAATTACGTCATAACGTATAACGTAATATAGAATTCCGGTTTAACGTACAACGTCATATAGTAATGCGTGATAACGTATAACGTCATATAGTATTGCGTCATGACGTATAACGCCATATAGAAATGCGGCATAACGTATAACGTCATATAGTATTACGTCATAACTTATAACGTCACATAGTAATACGTCATAACGTATAACGTCACATACAAATACGTCATAACGTATAACGTAATATAGAATTCCGGTTTAACGTACAACGTCATATAGTAATGCGTGATAACGTATAACGTCATATAGTATTGCGTCATGACGTATAACGCCATATAGAAATGCGTCATAACGTATAACGTCATATAGTATTACGTCATAAGTTATAACGTCACACAGTAATACGTCATAACGTATAACGTCATATAGAATTACGTCATAACGTATAACGTCATATAGAAATACGATATAACGTATAACGTCACATAGTAATACGTCATAACGTGTAACGTCGTATAGAATTACGTCATAACGTGTAACATCACATAGTAAGACCTCATAACGTATAACGTCATATAGAATTCCGGTTTAACGTATAACGCTATATAGCAATGCGTCATACCGTATAACGTCATATAGAATTACGGCATAATGTATAACGTCACATAGTAATACGTCATAACGTATAACGCCATATAGCTATGCGTCATAATGTATAACGTCATATGGAATTACAGTTTAACGTATAACGTCATATAGTAATGCGCCATAACGTGTATCGCCATATAGTAATGCGTCATAACGTATGACGTCATATAGTATTGCGTCATGACGTATAACGCCATATAGTAAGGCGCCATGACGTATAACGTCATATAGTAAGGCGCCATGACGTATAACGTCATATAGTAATACGTCATAACGTATAACGTTATATAGAATTCCGGTTTAACGAATAACGCTATACAGCAATGCGTCATAACGTATAACGTCATATAGAATTCCGGTTTAACGTATAACGCTATATAGCAATGCGTCATACCGTATAACGTCATATAGAATTACGGCATAATGTATAACGTCACATAGTAATACGTCATAACGTATAACGCCATATAGCTATGCGTCATAATGTATAACGTCATATGGAATTACAGTTTAACGTATAACGTCATATAGTAATGCGCCATAACGTGTATCGCCATATAGTAATGCGTCATAACGTATGACGTCATATAGTATTGCGTCATGACGTATAACGCCATATAGTAAGGCGCCATGACGTATAACGTCATATAGTAAGGCGCCATGACGTATAACGTCATATAGTAATACGTCATAACGTATAACGTTATATAGAATTCCGGTTTAACGAATAACGCTATACAGCAATGCGTCATAACGTATAACGTCATATAGAATTCCGGCATAATGTGTAACGCCACATAGTAATACGTCATAATGTATAACGCCATATAGCAATGCGTCATAACGTATAACGTCATATAGAATTCCGGTTTAACGAATAACGCTATACAGCAATGCGTCATAACGTATAACGTCATATAGAATTCCGGCATAATGTGTAACGCCACATAGTAATACGTCATAATGTATAACGCCATATAGCAATGCGTCATAACGTATGACGTCATATAGAATTACGGTTTAACGTATAACGTCACATAGTAATACGTCATAACGTGTAACGTCGTATAGAATTACGTCATAACGTATAACGTCATATAGAATTCCGGTTTAACGTATAACGCTATATAGCAATGCGTCATAACGTATAACGTCATATAGAATTACGGCATAATGTAGAACATCACGTAGTAATTCGTCCGAAAGTATAACGTCATATAGAATTACGTCATAACTGATAACGTCACATAGTAATACGTCATAACGTATAACGTCATATAGAATTACGGTTTAACGTATACCGTCATATAGTAATGCGTCATAACGTATAACGTCATATAGAATTACGTCATAAATTATAACGTCACATAGTAATACGTCATAACGTATAACGTCATATAGAATTACGGTTTAACGTATACCGTCATATAGTAATGCGTCATAACGTATAACGTCATATAGAATTACCTCATAACTTATAACGTCACATAGTAACACGTTATAACTTATAACGTCACATAGCGTTACGGTTTAGCGTATAAAGTCATATAGAATTAGGGTTTAACGTATAACGTCACATAGAATTACGGTTTAACGTATAACGTCACATAGTAATACGTCATAACGTGTAACGTAGTATAGAATTACGTCATAACGTAGAACGTCATATAGTAATACGTCATAACGTATAACGTCATATAGAATTCCGGTTTAACGAATAACGCTATATAACAATGCGTCATAACGTATAACGTCATATAGAATTACGGCATAATGTGTAACGTCACATAGTAATACGTCATAACGTATAACGCCATATAGCTATGCGTCATAACGTATAACGTCATATGGAATTACGGTTTAACGTATAACGTCATATAGTAATACGTCATAGCGTATATCGCCATATAGTAATGCGTCATAACGGATAACGTCATATGGAATTACGGTTTAACGTATAACTTCATATAGTAATGCGTCATAACGTATAACGCCATATAGTACTGCGTCATAACGTATGACGTCATATAGTATTGTGTCATGACGTATAACGTCATATAGAATTACGGCATAATGTAGAACATCACGTAGTAATACGTCCGAACGTATAACGTCATATAGAATTACGTCATAACTGATAACGTCACATAGTAATACGTCATAACGTATAACGTCATATAGAATTACGGCATAACGTATAACATCACATGGAATTGCGGTTTAGCGTATAACGTCATATAGCAATGCGTCATAACGTATAACGCCATTTAGTAATGCGTCCTAACGTATAACGTCATATAGAATTACGGTTTAACGTATACCGTCATATAGTAATGCGTAATAACGTATAACGTCATATAGAATTACGTCATAACTTATAACGTCACATAGTAATACGTCCTAACGTATAACGTCATATAGAATTACGGTTTAACGTATACCGTCATATAGTAATGCGTCATAACGTATAACGTCATATAGAATTACGTCATAACTTATAACGTCACATAGTAACACGTCATAACTTATAACGTCACATAGCGTTACGGTTTAGCGTATAAAGTCATATAGAATTAGGGTTTAACGTATAACGTCACATAGAATTACGGTTTAACGTATAACGTCACATAGTAATACGTCATAACGTGTAACGTCGTATAGAATTACGTCATAACGTATAACGTCACATAGTAATACGTCATAACGTATAACGTCATATAGAATTCCGGGTTAACGAATAACGCTATATAACAATGCGTCATAACGTATAACGTCATATAGAATTACGGCATAATGTGTAACGTCACATAGTAATACGTCATAACGTATAACGCCATATAGCTATGCGTCATAACGTATAACGTCATATGGAATTCCGGTTTAACGTATAACGTCATATGGAATTACGATTTAACGTATGAAGCCATGTAGAATTACGGCATAACGTATAACGTCACATAGTAATGCGTCATAACGTATAACGCCATGTAGTAATGCGTCATAATGTATAACGTCATGTAGTATTGCGTCATGAAATATAACGTCATATAGAATTACGTCATGACGTAGAGCATCACATAGTAATACGTCATAACGTATAAGGTCATACAGTCATTCGTCATACCGTATAAAGTCATATAGAATTACGGCATAAAGTATAACGTCACGTAGTAATACGTCATATCGTACAACGTCATATAGAATTACGGCATGACGTATAACGTCACATAGTAATACGTCAAAACGTATAACGCCATATAGCAATGCGGCATAACGTATAACGGCATATAGAAATACGTTATAACATATAACGTCACATAGTAATACGTCATAACGTATAACGTCATATAGAATTACGGCATAACGTATAACATCACATGGAATTACGGTTTAGCGTATAACGTCATATAGCAATGCGTCATAACGAATAACGCCATTTAGTAATGCGTCATAACGTATAACGTCATATAGAATTACGGCATAATGTAGAACATCACGTAGTAATTCGTCCGAAAGTATAACGTCATATAGAATTACGTCATAACTGATAACGTCACATAGTAATACGTCATAACGTATAACGTCATATAGAATTACGGTTTAACGTATACCGTCATATAGTAATGCGTCATAACGTATAACGTCATATAGAATTACGTCATAACGTACAACGTCACATAGTAATACGTCATAACGTATAACGTCACATAGTAATACGTCATAACGTATAACGTCATATAGAATTACGGTTTAACGTATACCGTCATATAGTAATGCGTCATAACGTATAACGTCATATAGAATTACGTCATAACTTATAACGTCACATAGTAACACGTTATAACTTATAACGTCACATAGCGTTACGGTTTAGCGTATAAAGTCATATAGAATTAGGGTTTAACGTATAACGTCACATAGAATTACGGTTTAACGTATAACGTCACATAGTAATACGTCATAACGTGTAACGTAGTATAGAATTACGTCATAACGTAGAACGTCATATAGTAATACGTCATAACGTATAACGTCATATAGAATTCCGGTTTAACGAATAACGCTATATAACAATGCGTCATAACGTATAACGTCATATAGAATTACGGCATAATGTGTAACGTCACATAGTAATACGTCATAACGTATAACGCCATATAGCTATGCGTCATAACGTATAACGTCATATGGAATTACGGTTTAACGTATAACGTCATATAGTAATACGTCATAGCGTATATCGCCATATAGTAATGCGTCATAACGGATAACGTCATATGGAATTACGGTTTAACGTATAACTTCATATAGTAATGCGTCATAACGTATAACGCCATATAGTACTGCGTCATAACGTATGACGTCATATAGTATTGTGTCATGACGTATAACGTCATATAGAATTACGGCATAATGTAGAACATCACGTAGTAATACGTCCGAACGTATAACGTCATATAGAATTACGTCATAACTGATAACGTCACATAGTAATACGTCATAACGTATAACGTCATATAGAATTACGGCATAACGTATAACATCACATGGAATTGCGGTTTAGCGTATAACGTCATATAGCAATGCGTCATAACGTATAACGCCATTTAGTAATGCGTCCTAACGTATAACGTCATATAGAATTACGGTTTAACGTATACCGTCATATAGTAATGCGTAATAACGTATAACGTCATATAGAATTACGTCATAACTTATAACGTCACATAGTAATACGTCCTAACGTATAACGTCATATAGAATTACGGTTTAACGTATACCGTCATATAGTAATGCGTCATAACGTATAACGTCATATAGAATTACGTCATAACTTATAACGTCACATAGTAACACGTCATAACTTATAACGTCACATAGCGTTACGGTTTAGCGTATAAAGTCATATAGAATTAGGGTTTAACGTATAACGTCACATAGAATTACGGTTTAACGTATAACGTCACATAGTAATACGTCATAACGTGTAACGTCGTATAGAATTACGTCATAACGTATAACGTCACATAGTAATACGTCATAACGTATAACGTCATATAGAATTACGTCATAACTTATAACGTCACATAGTAACACGTTATAACTTATAACGTCACATAGCGTTACGGTTTAGCGTATAAAGTCATATAGAATTAGGGTTTAACGTATAACGTCACATAGAATTACGGTTTAACGTATAACGTCACATAGTAATACGTCATAACGTGTAACGTAGTATAGAATTACGTCATAACGTAGAACGTCATATAGTAATACGTCATAACGTATAACGTCATATAGAATTCCGGTTTAACGAATAACGCTATATAACAATGCGTCATAACGTATAACGTCATATAGAATTACGGCATAATGTGTAACGTCACATAGTAATACGTCATAACGTATAACGCCATATAGCTATGCGTCATAACGTATAACGTCATATGGAATTACGGTTTAACGTATAACGTCATATAGTAATACGTCATAGCGTATATCGCCATATAGTAATGCGTCATAACGGATAACGTCATATGGAATTACGGTTTAACGTATAACTTCATATAGTAATGCGTCATAACGTATAACGCCATATAGTACTGCGTCATAACGTATGACGTCATATAGTATTGTGTCATGACGTATAACGTCATATAGAATTACGGCATAATGTAGAACATCACGTAGTAATACGTCCGAACGTATAACGTCATATAGAATTACGTCATAACTGATAACGTCACATAGTAATACGTCATAACGTATAACGTCATATAGAATTACGGCATAACGTATAACATCACATGGAATTGCGGTTTAGCGTATAACGTCATATAGCAATGCGTCATAACGTATAACGCCATTTAGTAATGCGTCCTAACGTATAACGTCATATAGAATTACGGTTTAACGTATACC
This sequence comes from Bombus fervidus, assembly GCF_041682495.2. Classification (NCBI taxonomy): domain Eukaryota; kingdom Metazoa; phylum Arthropoda; class Insecta; order Hymenoptera; family Apidae; genus Bombus; species Bombus fervidus. The sequence goes on from NW_027212582.1 coordinate 5,241,783, forward strand.
GTCATATAGTAATGCGTAATAACGTATAACGTCATATAGAATTACGTCATAACTTATAACGTCACATAGTAATACGTCCTAACGTATAACGTCATATAGAATTACGGTTTAACGTATACCGTCATATAGTAATGCGTCATAACGTATAACGTCATATAGAATTACGTCATAACTTATAGCGTCACATAGTAACACGTCATAACTTATAACGTCACATAGCGTTACGGTTTAGCGTATAAAGTCATATAGAATTAGGGTTTAACGTATAACGTCACATAGAATTACGGTTTAACGTATAACGTCACATAGTAATACGTCATAACGTGTAACGTCGTATAGAATTACGTCATAACGTATAACGTCACATAGTAATACGTCATAACGTATAACGTCATATAGAATTCCGGGTTAACGAATAACGCTATATAACAATGCGTCATAACGTATAACGTCATATAGAATTACGGCATAATGTGTAACGTCACATAGTAATACGTCATAACGTATAACGCCATATAGCTATGCGTCATAACGTATAACGTCATATGGAATTCCGGTTTAACGTATAACGTCATATGGAATTACGATTTAACGTATGAAGCCATGTAGAATTACGGCATAACGTATAACGTCACATAGTAATGCGTCATAACGTATAACGCCATGTAGTAATGCGTCATAATGTATAACGTCATGTAGTATTGCGTCATGAAATATAACGTCATATAGAATTACGTCATGACGTAGAGCATCACATAGTAATACGTCATAACGTATAAGGTCATACAGTCATTCGTCATACCGTATAAAGTCATATAGAATTACGGCATAAAGTATAACGTCACGTAGTAATACGTCATATCGTACAACGTCATATAGAATTACGGCATGACGTATAACGTCACATAGTAATACGTCAAAACGTATAACGCCATATAGCAATGCGTCATAACGTATAACGGCATATAGAAATACGTTATAACATATAACGTCACATAGTAATACGTCATAACGTATAACGTCATATAGAATTACGGCATAACGTATAACATCACATGGAATTACGGTTTAGCGTATAACGTCATATAGCAATGCGTCATAACGAATAACGCCATTTAGTAATGCGTCATAACGTATAACGTCATATAGAATTACGGCATAATGTAGAACATCACGTAGTAATTCGTCCGAAAGTATAACGTCATATAGAATTACGTCATAACTGATAACGTCACATAGTAATACGTCATAACGTATAACGTCATATAGAATTACGGTTTAACGTATACCGTCATATAGTAATGCGTCATAACGTATAACGTCATATAGAATTACGTCATAACGTACAACGTCACATAGTAATACGTCATAACGTATAACGTCACATAGTAATACGTCATAACGTGTAACGTCGTATAGAATTACGTCATAACGCATAACGTCACATAGTAATACGTCCTAACGTATAACGTCATACAGTAATGCGTCATAACGCATAACGTCACATAGTAATACGTCATAACTTATAACGTCACATAGAATTACGGTTTAGCGTATAACGTCATATAGAATTCCGGTTTAACGAATAACGCCATATAACAATGCGTCATAACGTATAACGCCATATAGAATTACGGCATAATGTGTAACGTCACATAGTAATACGTCATAATGTATAACGCCATAAAGCAATGCGTCATAACGTATAACGTCATATAGAATTACGCTTAAACGTATAACGTCATACAGTAATGCGTCATAACGCATAACGTCACATAGTAATACGTCATAACTTATAACGTCACATAGAGTTACGGTTTAGCGTATAAAGTCATATAGAATTAGGGTTTAACGTATAACGTCACATAGTATTACGGTTTAGCGTACAACGTCATATAGTAGTGCGTCATAACGTATAACGCCATATAGCAACGCGTTATAAAGTATAACGTCATATAGTAATGCGTGATAACGTATAACGTCATATAGAATTACGGCATAACGTATAACGTCACATAGTAATACGTCATAACGTATAAGGCCATATAGCAATGCGTCATAACGTATAACGTCATATAGTATTGCGTCATGACGTATAACGAGATATAGCAATGCGTCATAACGTATAACGTCATATAGAATTACGGTTTAAGGTATAACGTCATATAGCAATGCGTCATAACGTATAAGGCCATATAGCAATGCGTCATAACGTATAACGTCATATAGTATTGCGTCATGAAGTATAACGTCATATAGAATTACCTCATAACGTATAACGTCACATAGTAATACGTCATAACGTATAGCGTCAGATAGTAATACGTCATAATGTATAACGTCACATAGTAATACGTCATAACGTATAACGAGATATAGCAATGCGGCATGACGTATGACGTCATATAGTATTGCGTCATGACGTATAAGGACATATAGTATTACGTCATAACGTATAACGTCACATAGTAATACGTCAAAACGTATAACGCCATATAGCAATGCGTCATAACGTATAACGTCATTTAGAAATACGTTATAACTTATAACGTCACATAGTAATACGTCATAACGTATAACGTCATATAGAATTACGGCATAACGTATAACATCACATGGAATTACGGTTTAGCGTATAACGTCATATAGCAATGCGTCATAACGTATAACGCCATTTAGTAATGCGTCCTAACGTATAACGTCATGTAGAATTACGGTTTAACGTATACCGTCATATAGTAATGCGTCATAACGTATAACGCCATTTAGTAATGCGTCATAACGTATACCGTCATATAGTAATGCGTCATAACGTATAACGTCACATAGAATTACGGTTTAGCGTATAACGTCATATAGCAATGCGTCATAACTTATAAGGCCATATAGCAATGCGTCATAACGTATATCGTCATATAGCAATGCGTCATAACGTATAACGTCATATAGTAATGCGTCATAACGTATAGCGCCATGTAGTAATGCGGCATGACGTATGACGTCATATAGTATTGCGTCATGACGTATAACGACATATAGTATTACGTCATAACTTATAACGTCACATAGTAATACGTCCTAACGTATAACGTCATATAGAATTACGGCATAACGTATAACGTCACAGAGAATTACGGTTTAGAGTCTAACGTCATATAGCAATACGTCATAACGTATAAGGCCATATAGCAATGCGTCATAACGTATAACGTCATATAGTATTGCGTCATGACGTATAACGAGATATAGCAATGCGTCATAACGTATATCGTCATATAGAATTACGGTTTAAGGTATAACGTCATATAGCAATGCGTCATAACGTATAAGGCCATATAGCAATGCGTCATAAAGTATAACGTCATATAGTATTGCGTCATGAAGTATAACGTCATATAGAATTACCTCATAACGTATAACGTCACATAGTAATACGTCATAACGTATAGCGTCAGATAGTAATACGTCATAATGTATAACGTCACATAGTAATACGTCATAACGTATAACGAGATATAGCAATGCGTCATAACGTATAACGTCATATGGAATTACGGTTTAAGGTATAACGTCATATAGAAATGCGTCATAACGTATAACGCCATTTAGTAATGCGTCCTAACGTATAACGTCATGTAGAATTACGGTTTAACGTATACCGTCATATAGTAATGCGTCATAACGTATAACGTCACATTGAATTACGGTTTAGCGTATAACGTCATATAGCAATGCGTCATAACGTGTGACGTCGTATAGTATTGCGTCATGACGTATAACGTCATGTAGAATTAGGTCATAACGTAGAACATCACACAGTAATACGTCATAACGTATAACGTCACATGGAATTATGGTTTAACGTATAACGTCATATAGTAATGCGTCATAACGTATAACGCCATTTAGTAATGCGTCATAACGTATAACGTCACATAGTAATACTTCATAACGTATGACGTCATATAGAATTACGGCATAATGTATAACGTCACATAGTAATACGTCATAACGTATAACGCCATATAGTAATGCGTCATAGCGTATGACGTCATATAGTATTGCGTCATAACGTATAACGCCATATAGTATTGCGTCATAACGTGTAACGTCGTATAGAATTACGTCATAACGTACAACGTCACATAGTAATACGTCATAACGTATAACGTCATATAGAATTACGGCATAACGTATAACATCACATGGAATTACGGTTTAGCGTATAACGTCATATAGCAATGCGTCATAACGTATAACGCCATTTAGTAATGCGTCCTAACGTATAACGTCATGTAGAATTACGGTTTAACGTATACCGTCATATAGTAATGCGTCATAACGTATAACGTCACATAGAATTACGGTTTAGCGTATAACGTCATATAGCAATGCGTCATAACGTATAAGGCCATATAGCAATGCGTCATAACGTATAACGTCATATAGCAATGCGTCATAACGTATAACGTCATATAGTAATGCGTCATAACGTATAGCGCCATATAGTAATGCGGCATGACGTATGACGTCATATAGTATTGCGTCATGACGTATAACGACATATAGTAAGGCGCCATGACGTATAACGTCATATAGAAATAAGGCATAACGTATAGCGTCACATAGTAATACGTCATAACGTGTAACGTCGTATAGAATTACGTCATAACGTACAATGTCACATAGTAATACGTCATAACGTATAACGTCACATAGTAATACGTCATAACGTGTAACGTCGTATAGAATTACGTCATAACGCATAACGTCACATAGTAATACGTCATAACGTATAACGTCATATAGAATTCCGGTTTAACGAATAACGCTATACAGCAATGCGTCATAACGTATAACGTCATATAGAATTACGGCATAATGTGTAACGTCACATAGTAATACGTCATAACGTATAACGTCATATAGAGTTAGGTCATAACTTTTAACGTCACATAGTAGTACGTAATAGCGTTTAACGTCATATAGAATTCCGGTTTAACGTATAACGCCATATAGCAACGCGTTATAAAGTATAACGTCATATAGTATTGCGTCATGACGTATAACGTCATATAGAATGACGTCATAACGTAGAACATCACATAGTAAACGTACTAACGTATAACGTCATATAGAATTACGTCATAACTTATAACGTCACATGGTAATACGTCATAACGTATAACGTCATATAGAATTACGGCATAACGTATAACATCACATGGAATTACGGTTTAGCGTATAACGTCATATAGCAATGCGTCATAACGTATAACGCCATTTAGTAATGCGTCCTAACGTATAACCTCACATAGAATTACGGTTTAATGTATATCGTCATATAGAAATCCGGTTTTACGTATAACGACATATTGAATTACGGTTTAACGTATAAAGCAATGTAGATTAAGGCATAACGTATAACGTCATATAGTAATGCGTCATAACGTATAACGCCATATAGTAATGCGTCATAATGTATAACGTCATATAGAAATACGTTATAACTTATAACGTCACATAGTAATACGTCATAACGTATAACGTCATATAGAATTACGGCATAACGTATAACATCACATGGAATTACGGTTTAGCGTATAACGTCATATAGCAATGCGTCATAACGTATAAGGCCATATAGCAATGCGTCAGAACGTATAACGTCATATAGCAATGCGTCATAACGTATAACGTCATATAGTAATGCGTCATAACGTATAGCGCCATATAGTAATGCGGCATAACGTATGACGTCATATAGTATTGCGTCATGACGTATAACGACATATAGTAAGGCGCCATGACGTATAACGTCATATAGAAATAAGGCATAACGTATAACGTCACATAGTAATACGTCATAACGTGTAACGTCGTATAGAATTACGTCATAACGTACAATGTCACATAGTAATACGTCATAACGTATAACGTCACATAGTAATACGTCATAACGTGTAACGTCGTATAGAATTACGTCTTAACGCATAACGTCACATAGTAATACGTCATAACGTATAACGTCATATAGAATTCCGGTTTAACGAATAACGCTATACAGCAATGCGTCATAACGTATAACGTCATATAGAATTACGGCATAATGTGTAACGTCACATAGTAATACGTCATAATGTATAACGCCGTATAGCAATGCGTCATAACGTATGACGTCATATAGTATTGCGTCATGACGTATAACGCCATATAGTAAGGCGCCATGACGTATAACGTCATATAGTAATACGTCATAACGTATAACGTTATATAGAATTCCGGTTTAACGAATAACGCTATACAGCAATGCGTCATAACGTATAACGTCATATAGAATTCCGGCATAATGTGTAACGCCACATAGTAATACGTCATAATGTATAACGCCATATAGCAATGCGTCATAACGTATAACGTCATATAGAATTACGGTTTAACGTATAACGTCATACAGTAATGCGTCATAACGTATAACGCCATATAGTAATGCGTCATAACGTATGACGTTATATAGTATTGCATCATGACGTATATCTTCATATAGAATTAGGTCGTAACGAGGAACATCACATAGTAACACGACATAACCTATAACGTCACATAGAATTACGGTTTAACGTATAACGTCATATAATAATGCGTCATACCGTATAACGCCATATAGTAAGGCGTCATGACGTATAACGTCATATAGAATTACGGTTTAACGTATAACGTCATACAGTAATGCGCCATAACGCATAACGTCACATAGTAATACGTCATAACTTATAACGTCACATAGAATTACGGTTTAACGTATAACGTCACATAGAATTACGGTTTAGCGTATAACGTCATATAGAATTAGGGTATACCGTATGACGTCATATAGAATTACGGTTTAACGTATAACGTCACATAGTAATACGTCATAACGTATAACGTCATATAGAATTACGGTTTAACGTATACCGTCATATAGTAATGCGTCATAACGTATAACGTCATATAGATTTACGTCATAAATTATAACGTCACATAGTAATACGTCATAACGTATAACGTCATATAGAATTACGGTTTAACGTATACCGTCATATAGTAATGCGTCATAACGTATAACGTCATATAGAATTACGTCATAACTCATAACGTCACATAGTAACACGTTATAACTTATAACGTCACATAGCGTTACGGTTTAGCGTATAAAGTCATATAGAATTAGGGTTTAACGTATAACGTCACATAGAATTACGGTTTAACGTATAACGTCACATAGTAATACGTCATAACGTGTAACGTAGTATAGAATTACGTCATAACGTAGAACGTCACATAGTAATACGTCATAACGTATAACGTCATATAGAATTCCGGTTTAACGAATAACGCTATATAACAATGCGTCATAACGTATAACGTCATATAGAATTACGGCATAATGTGTAACGTCACATAGTAATACGTCATAACGTATAACGCCATATAGCTATGCGTCAGAACGTATAACGTCATATGGAATTACGGTTTAACGTATAACGTCATATAGTAATACGTCATAGCGTATATCGCCATATAGTAATGCGTCATAACGGATAACGTCATATGGAATTACGGTTTAACGTATAACTTCATATAGTAATGCGTCATAACGTCTAACGCCATATAGTACTGCGTCATAACGTATGACGTCATATAGTATTGCGTCATGACGTATAACGTCATATAGAATTACGGCATAATGTAGAACATCACGTAGTAATACGTCCGAACGTATAACGTCATATAGAATTACGTCATAACTGATAACGTCACATAGTAATACGTCATAACGTATAACGTCATATAGAATTACGGCATAACGTATAACATCACATGGAATTGCGGTTTAGCGTATAACGTCATATAGCAATGCGTCATAACGTATAACGCCATTTAGTAATGCGTCCTAACGTATAACGTCACATAGAATTACGGTTTAACGTATAACGTCACATAGTAATACGTCATAACGTGTAACGTAGTATAGAATTACGTCATAACGTAGAACGTCACATAGTAATACGTCAAAACGTATAACGCCATATAGCAATGCGTCATAACGTATAACGGCATATAGAAATACGTTATAACATATAACGTCACATAGTAATACGTCATAACGTATAACGTCATATAGAATTACGGCATAACGTATAACATCACATGGAATTACGGTTTAGCGTATAACGTCATATAGCAATGCGTCATAACGAATAACGCCATTTAGTAATGCGTCCTAACGTATAACGTCATATAGAATTACGGTTTAACGTATAACGTCATATAGTAATGCGTCATACCGTATAACGCCATATAGAAAAGCGTGATGACGTATAACGTCATATAGAATTCCGGTTTAACGTATAACGCCATATAGCAACGCGTTATAAAGTATAACGTCATATAGTAATGCGTGATAACGTGTAACGTCGTATAGAATTACGTCATAACGCATAACGTCACATAGTAATACGTCCTAACGTATAACGTCATATAGAATTCCGGTTCAACGAATAACGCTATACAGCAATGCGTCATAACGTATAACGTCATATAGAATTACGGTTTAAGGTATAACGTCATATAGTAATGCGTCATAATGTATAACGCCATTTAGTAATACGTCATAACGTGTAACGTCATATAGAATTACGGCATAATGTGTAACGTCACATAGTAATACCTCATAATGTATAACGCCATATAGCAATGCGTCATAACGTATAACGTCATATAGAATTAGGGTTTAACGTATAACATCATGCAGTAATGCGTCATAATTTTGTAACGCCATTTAGTAATACGTCATAACGTGTAACGTCATATAGAATTACGGCATAATGTGTAACGTCACATAGTAATACCTCATAATGTATAACGCCATATAGTAATACGTCATAACTTATAACGTCACATAGAATTACGGTTTAGCGTATAACGTCATATAGAATTAGGGTTTAACGTATATCGTCAAATAGAATTACGGTTTAGCGTATAAAGTCATATAGAATTAGGGTTTATGTATAACATCATATGGAATTACGGTTTAACGTACAACGTCATATAGTAATGCGTCATAACGGATAACGCCATTTAGTAATGCGTCATAACGTATAACGTCATATAGAATTACGGCATAAAGAATAACGTCACATAGTAATACGTCATAACGTATAGCGTCACATAGTAATACGTCATAATGTATACCGTCATATAGAATTACGGTTTAACGTATAACGTCATACAGTAATGCGTCATAACGCATAACGTCACATAGTAATACGTCATAACTTATAACGACACATAGAGTTACGGTTTAGCGTATAAAGTCATATAGAATTAGGGTTTAACGTATAACGTCACATAGAATTACGGTTTAGCGTATAACGTCATATAGAATTAGGGTTTAACGTATAACGTCATATAGAATTAGGGTTTAACGTATAACGACACATAGAATTACGGTTTAGCGTATAACGTCATATATAATTAGGGTTTACCGTATAACGTAATATAGAATTACGGTTTAACGTATAACGTCACATAGTAATACGTCATAACGTGTAACGTCGTATAGAATTACGTCATAACGTATAACGTCACATAGTAATACGTCATAACGTATAACGTCATATAGAATTCCGGTTTAACGAATAACGCCATATAACAATGCGTCTTAACGTATAACGCCATATAGAATTACGGCATAATGTGTAACGTCACATAGTAATACGTCATAATGTATAACGCCATATAGCAATGCGTCATAACGTATAACGTCATATAGAATTACGCTTAATCGTATAACGTCATACAGTAATGCGTCATAACGCATAACGTCACACAGTAATGCGTCATAACTTATAACGTCACATAGAATTACGGTTTAGCGTATAAAGTCATATAGAATTAGGTCTTAACGTATAACGTCACATAGAATTACGGTTTAGCGTATAACGTCATATAGAATTAGGGTTTAACGTATAACGTCATATAGAATTACGGTTTAACGTATAACGTGATATCGTAATGCGTCATAACGGATAACGCCATTTAGTAATGCGTCATAACGTATAACGTCACATAGTAAACGTCATAACGTATAACGTCATATAGAATTACGACATAAGGTATAACGTCACATAGTAATACGTCATAACGTATTGCGTCACATAGTAATACGTAATAACGTATAACGTCACATAGTATTACGGTTTAGCGTACAACGTCATATAGTAGTGCGTCATAACGTATAACGCCATATAGCAACGCGTTATAAAGTATAACGTCATATAGTAATGCGTGATAACGTATAACGTCATATAGAATTACGGCATAACGTATAACGTCACATAGTAATACGTCATAACGTATAAGGCCATATAGCAATGCGTCATAACGTATAACGTCATATAGTATTGCGTCATGACGTATAACGAGATATAGCAATCCGTCATAACGTATAACGTCATATAGAATTACGGTTTAAGGTATAACGTCATATAGCAATGCGTCATAACGTATAAGGCCATATAGCAATGCGTCATAACGTATAACGTCATTTAGTATTGCGTCATGAAGTATAACGTCATATAGAATTACCTCATAACGTATAACGTCACATAGTAATACGTCATAACGTATAGCGTCAGATAGTAATACGTCATAATGTATAACGTCACATAGTAATACGTCATAACGTATAACGAGATATAGCAATGCGTCATAACGTATAACGTCATATAGAATTACGGTTTAAGGTATAACGTCATATAGCAATGCGTCATAACGTATAACGTCATATAGAATTACGGTTTAAGGTATAACGTCATATAGCAATGCGTCATAACGTATAAGGCCATATAGCAATGCGTCATAACGTATAACGTCATTTAGTATTGCGTCATGAAGTATAACGTCATATAGAATTGCGGTTTAAAGTATAACGTCATATAGTAATGCGTCATAACGTATAACGCCATTTAGTAATGCGTCATAACGTATAACGCCATATAGTAATACGTCATAATGTATAACGTCACATAGTAATACGTCATAACGTATAGCGTCAGATAGTAATACGTCATAATGTATAACGTCACATAGTAATACGTCATAACGTATGACGTCATATAGAATTACGGCATAATGTATCACGTCACATAGTAATACGTCATAACGTATAACGCCATTTAGTAATGCGTCATAACGTATAACGTCATATAGAATTGCGGTTTAAAGTATAACGTCATATAGTAATGCGTCATAACGTATAACGCCATTTAGTAATGCGTCATAACGTATAACGCCATATAGTAATGCGTCATAGCGTATGACGTCATATAGTATTGCGTCATAACGTATAACGCCATATAGTATTGCGTCATAACGTGTAACGTCGTATAGAATTACGTCATAACGTACAACGTCACATAGTAATACGTCATAACGTATAACGTCATATAGAATTACGGCATAACGTATAACATCACATGGAATTACGGTTTAGCGTATAACGTCATATAGCAATGCGTCATAACGTATAACGCCATTTAGTAATGCGTCCTAACGTATAACGTCATGTAGAATTACGGTTTAACGTATACCGTCATATAGTAATGCGTCATAACGTATAACGTCACATAGAATTACGGTTTAGCGTATAACGTCATATAGCAATGCGTCATAACGTATAAGGCCATATAGCAATGCGTCATAACGTATAACGTCATATAGCAATGCGTCATAACGTATAACGTCATATAGTAATGCGTCATAACGTATAGCGCCATATAGTAATGCGGCATAACGTATGACGTCATATAGTATTGCGTCATGACGTATAACGACATATAGTAAGGCGCCATGACGTATAACGTCATATAGAAATAAGGCATAACGTATAACGTCACATAGTAATACGTCATAACGTGTAACGTCGTATAGAATTACGTCATAACGTACAATGTCACATAGTAATACGTCATAACGTATAACGTCACATAGTAATACGTCATAACGTGTAACGTCGTATAGAATTACGTCATAACGCATAACGTCACATAGTAATACGTCATAACGTATAACGTCATATAGAATTCCGGTTTAACTAATAACGCTATACAGCAATGCGTCATAACGTATAACGTCATATAGAATTACGGCATAATGTGTAACGTCACATAGTAATACGTCATAATGTATAACGCCATATAGCAATGCGTCATAACTTATAACGTCACATAGAATTGCGGTTTAAGGTATAACGTCATATAGTAATGCGTCATAACGTATAACGCCATATAGTAATGCGTCATAACGTATAACGTCCTATAGCAATGCGTCATAACGTATGACGTCGTATAGTATTGCGCCATGACGTATAACGTCATGTAGAATTAGGTCATAACGTAGAACATCACACAGTAATACGTCATAACGTATAACGTCACATGGAATTATGGTTTAACGTATAACGTCATATAGTAATGCGTCATAACGTATAACGCCATTTAGTAATGCGTCATAACGTATAACGTCACATTGTAATACGTCATAACGTATGACGTCATATAGAATTACGGCATAATGTATAACGTCACATAGTAATACGTCATATCGTATAACGTCATATAGAATTACGGCATAATGTGTAACGTCACATAGTAATACGTCATAATGTATAACGCCATATAGCAATGCGTCATAACTTATAACGTCACATAGAATTGCGGTTTAAGGTATAACGTCATATAGTAATGCGTCATAACGTATAACGCCATATAGTAATGCGTCATAACGTATAACGTCATATAGTATTGCGTCATGAAGTATAACGTCATATAGAATTACCTCATAACGTAGAACATCACATAGTAATACGTCATAACGTATAACGTCATATAGAGTTAGGTCATAACTTTTAACGTCACATAGTAGTACGTAATAGCGTTTAACGTCATATAGAATTCCGGTTTAACGTATAACGCCATATAGCAACGCGTTATAAAGTATAACGTCATATAGTATTGCGTCATGACGTATAACGTCATATAGAATGACGTCATAACGTAGAACATCACATAGTAAACGTACTAACGTATAACGTCATATAGAATTACGTCATAACTTATAACGTCACATAGTAACACGTCATAACTTATAACGTCACATAGCGTTACGGTTTAGCGTATAAAGTCATATAGAATTAGGGTTTAACGTATAACGTCACATAGAATTACGGTTTAACGTATAACGTCACATAGTAATACGTCATAACGTGTAACGTCGTATAGAATTACGTCATAACGTATAACGTCACATAGTAATACGTCATAACGTATAACGTCATATAGAATTCCGGTTTAACGAATAACGCTATATAACAATGCGTCATAACGTATAACGTCATATAGAATTACGGCATAATGTGTAACGTCACATAGTAATACGTCATAACGTATAACGCCATATAGCTATGCGTCATAACGTATAACGTCATATGGAATTCCGGTTTAACGTATAACGTCATATGGAATTACGATTTAACGTATGAAGCCATGTAGAATTACGGCATAACGTATAACGTCACATAGTAATGCGTCATAACGTATAACGCCATGTAGTAATGCGTCATAATGTATAACGTCATGTAGTATTGCGTCATGAAATATAACGTCATATAGAATTACGTCATGACGTAGAGCATCACATAGTAATACGTCATAACGTATAAGGTCATACAGTCATTCGTCATACCGTATAAAGTCATATAGAATTACGGCATAAAGTATAACGTCACGTAGTAATACGTCATATCGTACAACGTCATATAGAATTACGGCATGACGTATAACGTCACATAGTAATACGTCAAAACGTATAACGCCATATAGCAATGCGTCATAACGTATAACGGCATATAGAAATACGTCATAACATATAACGTCACATAGTAATACGTCATAACGTATAACGTCATATAGAATTACGGCATAACGTATAACATCACATGGAATTACGGTTTAGCGTATAACGTCATATAGCAATGCGTCATAACGAATAACGCCATTTAGTAATGCGTCCTAACGTATAACGTCATATAGAATTACGGTTTAACGTATAACGTCATATAGTAATGCGTCATACCGTATAACGCCATATAGAAAAGCGTGATGACGTATAACGTCATATAGAATTCCGGTTTAACGTATAACGCCATATAGCAACGCGTTATAAAGTATAACGTCATATAGTAATGCGTGATAACGTGTAACGTCGTATAGAATTACGTCATAACGCATAACGTCACATAGTAATACGTCCTAACGTATAACGTCATATAGAATTCCGGTTCAACGAATAACGCTATACAGCAATGCGTCATAACGTATAACGTCATATAGAATTACGGTTTAAGGTATAACGTCATATAGTAATGCGTCATAATGTATAACGCCATTTAGTAATACGTCATAACGTGTAACGTCATATAGAATTACGGCATAATGTGTAACGTCACATAGTAATACCTCATAATGTATAACGCCATATAGCAATGCGTCATAACGTATAACGTCATATAGAATTACGGTTTAACGTATAACGTCATACAGTAATGCGTCATAACGCATAACGTCACATAGTAATACGTCATAACTTATAACGTCACATAGAATTACGGTTTAGCGTATAACGTCATATAGAATTAGGGTTTAACGTATATCGTCAAATAGAATTACGGTTTAGCGTATAACGTCATATAGAATTAGGGTTTAACGTATAACATCATATGGAATTACGGTTTAACGTACAACGTCATATAGTAATGCGTCATAACGGATAACGCCATTTAGTAATGCGTCATAACGTATAACGTCATATAGAATTACGGCATAAAGAATAACGTCACATAGTAATACGTCATAACGTATAGCGTCACATAGTAATACGTCATAATGTATACCGTCATATAGAATTACGGTTTAACGTATAACGTCATACAGTAATGCGTCATAACGCATAACGTCACATAGTAATACGTCATAACTTATAACGACACATAGAGTTACGGTTTAGCGTATAAAGTCATATAGAATTAGGGTTTAACGTATAACGTCACATAGAATTACGGTTTAGCGTATAACGTCATATAGAATTAGGGTTTAACGTATAACGTCATATAGAATTAGGGTTTAACGTATAACGACACATAGAATTACGGTTTAGCGTATAACGTCATATATAATTAGGGTTTACCGTATAACGTAATATAGAATTACGGTTTAACGTATAACGTCACATAGTAATACGTCATAACGTGTAACGTCGTATAGAATTACGTCATAACGTATAACGTCACATAGTAATACGTCATAACGTATAACGTCATATAGAATTCCGGTTTAACGAATAACGCCATATAACAATGCGTCTTAACGTATAACGCCATATAGAATTACGGCATAATGTGTAACGTCACATAGTAATACGTCATAATGTATAACGCCATATAGCAATGCGTCATAACGTATAACGTCATATAGAATTACGCTTAATCGTATAACGTCATACAGTAATGCGTCATAACGCATAACGTCACACAGTAATGCGTCATAACTTATAACGTCACATAGAATTACGGTTTAGTGTATAAAGTCATATAGAATTAGGGTTTAACGTATAACGTCACATAGAATTACGGTTTAGCGTATAACGTCATATAGAATTAGGGTTTAACGTATAACGTCATATAGAATTACGGTTTAACGTATAACGTGATATCGTAATGCGTCATAACGGATAACGCCATTTAGTAATGCGTCATAACGTATAACGTCACATAGTAAACGTCATAACGTATAACGTCATATAGAATTACGACATAAGGTATAACGTCACATAGTATTACGGTTTAGCGTACAACGTCATATAGTAGTGCGTCATAACGTATAACGCCATATAGCAACGCGTTATAAAGTATAACGTCATATAGTAATGCGTGATAACGTATAACGTCATATAGAATTACGGCATAACGTATAACGTCACATAGTAATACGTCATAACGTATAAGGCCATATAGCAATGCGTCATAACGTATAACGTCATATAGTATTGCGTCATGACGTATAACGAGATATAGCAATGCGTCATAACGTATAACGTCATATAGAATTACGGTTTAAGGTATAACGTCATATAGCAATGCGTCATAACGTATAAGGCCATATAGCAATGCGTCATAACGTATAACGTCATTTAGTATTGCGTCATGAAGTATAACGTCATATAGAATTACCTCATAACGTATAACGTCACATAGTAATACGTCATAACGTATAGCGTCAGATAGTAATACGTCATAATGTGTAACGTCACATAGTAATACGTCATAACGTATAACGAGATATAGCAATGCGTCATAACGTATAACGTCATATAGAATTACGGTTTAAGGTATAACGTCATATAGCAATGCGTCATAACGTATAACGCCATTTAGTAATGCGTCCTAACGTATAACGTCATGTAGAATTACGGTTTAACGTATACCGTCATATAGTAATGCGTCATAACGTATAACGCCATTTAGTAATGCGTCATAACGTATAACGCCATATAGTAATGCGTCATAGCGTATGACGTCATATAGTATTGCGTCATAACGTATAACGCCATATAGTATTGCGTCATAACGTGTAACGTCGTATAGAATTACGTCATAACGTACAACGTCACATAGTAATACGTCATAACGTGTAACGTCGTATAGAATTACGTCATAACGCATAACGTCACATAGTAATACGTCATAACGTATAACGTCATATAGAATTCCGGTTTAACGTATAACGCCATATAGCAACGCGTTATAAAGTATAGCGTCATATAGTATTGCGTCATGACGTATAACGTCATATAGAATGACGTCATAACGTAGAACATCACATAGTAAACGTCCTAACGTATAACGTCATATAGAATTACGTCATAACTTATAACGTCACATGGTAATACGTCATAACGTATAACGTCATATAGAATTACGGCATAACGTATAACGTCATATAGTAATGCGTCATAACGTATAACGCCATGTCGTAATGCGTCATAATGTATAACGTCATGTAGTATTGCGTCATGAAGTATAACGTCATATAGAATTACGTCATGACGTAGAGCATCACATAGTAATACGTCATAACGTATAAGGTCATACAGTCATTCGTCATGAAGTATAACGTCATATAGAATTACGGCATGACGTATAACGTCACATAGTAATACGTCAAAACGTATAACGCCATATAGCAATGCGTCATAACGTATAACGTCATTTAGAAATACGTTATAACTTATAACGTCACATAGTAATACGGCATAACGTATAACGTCATATAGAATTACGGCATAACGTATAACATCACATGGAATTACGGTTTAGCGTATAACGTCATATAGCAATGCGTCATAACGTATAACGCCATTTAGTAATGCGTCCTAACGTATAACGTCATGTAGAATTACGGTTTAACGTATACCGTCATATAGTAATGCGTCATAACGTATAACGTCACATAGAATTACGGTTTAGCGTATAACGTCATATAGCAATGCGTCATAACGTATAAGGCCATATAGCAATGCGTCATAACGTATAACGTCATATAGCAATGCGTCATAACGTATAACGTCATATAGTAATGCGTCATAACGTATAGCGCCATATAGTAATGCGGCATGACGTATGACGTCATATAGTATTGCGTCATGACGTATAACGACATATAGTAAGGCTCCATGACGTATAACGTCATATAGAAATAAGGCATAACGTATAACGTCACATAGTAATACGTCATAACGTGTAACGTCGTATAGAATTACGTCATAACGTACAATGTCACATAGTAATACGTCATAACGTATAACGTCACATAGTAATACGTCATAACGTGTAACGTCATATAGAATTACGTCATAACGCATAACGTCACATAGTAATACGTCATAACGTATAACGTCATATAGAATTCCGGTTTAACGAATAACGCTATACAGCAATGCGTCATAACGTATAACGTCATATAGAATTACGGCATAATGTGTAACGTCACATAGTAATACGTCATAATGTATAACGCCATATAGCAATGCGTCATAACTTTTAACGTCACATAGAATTGCGGTTTAAGGTATAACGTCATATAGTAATGCGTCATAACGTATAACGCCATATAGTAATGCGTCATAACGTATAACGTCATATAGCAATGCGTCATAACGTATGACGTCGTATAGTATTGCGTCATGACGTATAACGTCATGTAGAATTAGGTCATAACGTAGAACATCACACAGTAATACGTCATAACGTATAACGTCACATGGAATTATGGTTTAACGTATAACGTCATATAGTAATGCGTCATAACGTATAACGCCATTTAGTAATGCGTCATAACGTATAACGTCACATTGTAATACGTCATAACGTATGACGTCATATAGAATTACGGCATAATGTATAACGTCACATAGTAATACGTCATAACGTATAACGTCATATAGAATTACGGCATAATGTGTAACGTCACATAGTAATACGTCATAATGTATAACGCCATATAGCAATGCGTCATAACTTATAACGTCACATAGAATTGCGGTTTAAGGTATAACGTCATATAGTAATGCGTCATAACGTATAACGCCATATAGTAATGCGTCATAACGTATAACGTCATATAGTATGGCGTCATGAAGTATAACGTCATATAGAATTACCTCATAACGTAGAACATCACATAGTAATACGTCATAACGTATAACGTCATATAGAGTTAGGTCATAACTTTTAACGTCACATAGTAGTACGTAATAGCGTTTAACGTCATATAGAATTCCGGTTTAACGTATAACGCCATATAGCAACGCGTTATAAAGTATAACGTCATATAGTATTGCGTCATGACGTATAACGTCATATAGAATGACGTCATAACGTAGAACATCACATAGTAAACGTACTAACGAATAGCGTCATATACAATTACGTCATAACTTATAACGTCACATGGTAATACGTCATAACGTATAACGTCATATAGAATTACGGCATAACGTATAACATCACATGGAATTACGGTTTAGCGTATAACGTCATATAGCAATGCGTCATAACGTATAACGCCATATAGTAATGCGTCATAACGTATAACGCCATATAGTAATGCGTCATAATGTATAACGTCATGTAGTATTGCGTCATGAAGTATAACGTCATATAGAATTACGTCATGGCGTAGAGCATCACATAGTAATACGTCATAACGTATAAGGTCATACAGTCATTCGTCATGAAGTATAACGTCATATAGAATTACGGCATGACGTATAACGTCACATAGTTATACGTCAAAACGTATAACGCCATATAGCAATGCGTCATAACGTATAACGTCATATAGAAATACGTTATAACTTATAACGTCACATAGTAATACGTCATAACGTATAACGTCATATAGAATTACGGCATAACGTATAACATCACATGGAATTACGGTTTAGCGTATAACGTCATATAGCAATGCGTCATAACGTATAAGGCCATATAGCAATGCGTCAGAACGTATAACGTCATATAGCAATGCGTCATAACGTATAACGTCATATAGTAATGCGTCATAACGTATAGCGCCATATAGTAATGCGGCATAACGTATGACGTCATATAGTATTGCGTCATGACGTATAACGACATATAGTAAGGCGCCATGACGTATAACGTCATATAGAAATAAGGCATAACGTATAACGTCACATAGTAATACGTCATAACGTGTAACGTCGTATAGAATTACGTCATAACGTACAATGTCACATAGTAATACGTCATAACGTATAACGTCACATAGTAATACGTCATAACGTGTAACGTCGTATAGAATTACGTCATAACGCATAACGTCACATAGTAATACGTCATAACGTATAACGTCATATAGAATTCCGCTTTAACGAATAACGCTATACAGCAATGCGTCATAACGTATAACGTCATATAGAATTACGGCATAATGTGTAACGTCACATAGTAATACGTCATAATGTATAACGCCATATATCAATGCGTCATAACATATAACGTCACATAGAATTGCGGTTTAAGGTATAACGTCATATAGTAATGCGTCATAACGTATAACGCCATATAGTAATGCGTCATAACGTATAACGTCATATAGTATTGCATCATGACGTATAACGTCATATAGAATGACGTCATAACGTAGAACATCACATAGTAAACGTCCTAATGTATAACGTCGTATAGAATTACGTCATAACTTATAACGTCACATGGTAATACGAAATAACGTATAACGTCATATAGAATTACGGCATAACGTAGAACAACACATAGTAATACGTCACAACGTATAACGTTACATAGAATTACTGTTTAACATATAACGTAATATAGAATTCCGGTTTAACGTACAACGTCATATAGTAATGCGTCATAACGTATAACGTCATATAGTATTGCATCATGACGTATAACGTCATATAGAATTACGGCATAACGTAGAACAACACATAGTAATACGTCACAACGTATAACGTTACATAGAATTACTGTTTAACATATAACGTAATATAGAATTCCGGTTTAACGTACAACGTCATATAGTAATGCGTCATAATGTATAACGTCATGCAGTATTGCGTCATGAAGTATAACGTCATATAGAATTACGTCATGGCGTAGAGCATCACATAGTAATACGTCATAACGTATAAGGTCATACAGTCATTCGTCATGAAGTATAACGTCATATAGTAATGCGTCATAACGTATAACGTCATATAGTATTACGTCATAACTTATAACGTCACATGGAATTACGGTTTAGCGTATAACGTCATATAGCAATGCGTCATAACGTATAACGCCATTTAGTAATGCGTCCTAACGTATAACGTCATATAGAATTACGGTTTAATGTATATCATCATATAGAAATCCGGTTTAACGTATAACGTCATATGGAATTACGGTTTAACGTATAAAGCAATGTAGAATTACGGCATAACGTGTAACGTCATATAGTAATGCGTCATAACGTATAACGCCATATAGTAATGCGTCATAACGTACAACGTCACATAGTAATACGTCAAAACGTATAACGCCATATAGCAATGCGTCATAACGTATAACGTCATATAGAAATACGTTATATCCTATAACGTCACATAGTAGTACGTCATAACGTATAACGTCATATAGAATTCCGGTTTAACGTATAACGCTATATAGCAATGCGTCATAACGTATAACGCCATATAGTAATGAGTCATAACGTATAACTTCATATAGTACTGCGTCAAGAAGTATACTGTCATATAGAATTACGTCATAACATAGAACATCACATAGTAATACGTCATAACGTATAACGTTATATAGAGTTACGTCATAACTTATAACGTCACATAGTATACGTAATAACGTTTAACGTCATATAGAATTCTGGTTTAACGTACAACGCCATATAGCAACGTGTTATAAAGTATAACGTCATATAGTAATGCATGATAACGTATAACGTCATATAGTATTGCGTCATGACGTATAACGTTATATAGAATTAGGTCATAACGTATAACGTCACATAGAATTACGGTTTAACGTATAACGTATTATAGTAATGCGTCATACCGTATCACGCCATTTAGTAATGCGTCATAACGTACAACGTCACATAGTAATACGTCATAACGTATAACGTCATATAGAATTACGTCATAACGTATAACGCCATATAGTAATGCGTCATAACGTATAACGTCATATAGTATTGCGTCATAACGTGTAACGTCACATAGTAATACGTCATAACGTATAACGTCACACAGTAATACGTCATAACGTGTAACGTCGTATAGAATTACGTCATAACGTACAACGTCACATAGTAATACGTCATAACGTATAACGTCATATAGAATTAGGGTTTAACGTATAACGTCACATAGAATTACGGTTTAGCGTCTAACGTCATATAGAATTAGGGTTTAACGTATAACGTCATATAGAATTACAGTTTAACGTACAACGTCATATAGTAACGCGTCATAACGGATAACGCCATTTAGTAATATGTCGTAACGTATAACTTCACATAGTAAACGTCATAACGTATAACGTCATATAGAATTACCGCATAAGGTATAACGTCACATAGTAATACGTCATAACGTATAACGTCATATAGAATTACGGCATAATGTGTAACGTCACATAGTAATACGTCATAATGTATAACGCCATATAGCAATGCGTCATGACGTATAACGTCATATAGAATTACGGTTTAACGTATAACGTCATACAGTAATGCGTCATAACGCATAACGTCACATAGTAATACGTCATAACTTATAACGTCACATAGAATTACGGTTTAGCGTATAAAGTCATATAGAATTAGGGTTTAACGTATAACGTCACATAGAATTACGGTTTAGCGTATAACGTCATATAGAATTAGGTTTTAACGTATAACGTCATATAGAATTAGGGTTTAACGTATAACGTCACATAGAATTACGGTTTAGCGTATAACGTCATATAGAATTAGTGTTTAACGTATAACGTCATATAGAATTACGGTTTAACGTATAACGTCACATAGTAATACGTCATAACTTATAACGTCACATAGAATTACGGTTTAGCGTATAAAGTCATATAGAATTAGGGTTTAACGTATAACGCCACATGGAATTACGGTTTAGCGTATAACGTCATATAGAATTAGGGTTTATCGTATAACGTCATATAGAATTACGGTTTAGGGTACAACGTCATATAGCAATGCGTCATAACGTGTAACGACATTTAGTAATGCGTCATAATGTATAACGCCAGTTAGTAATGCGTCATAACGTATAACGCCATATAGTAATGCATCATAACGGATGACGTCATATAGTATTCCGTCATAACGTATAACGTCATATAGAATTACGTCATAACGTAGAACATCACATAGTAATACGTCATAACGTATAGCGTCACATAGTAATACGTCATAATGTATAACATCACATAGTAATATGTCATAACGTATAACGTCATATAGAGTTACGTCATAACTTATAACGTCACATAGTAGTGCGTAATAAAGTTTAACGTCATATAGAATTCCGGTTTAACGTATAACGCCATATAGCAACGCGTTATAAAGTATAACGTCATATCGTAATGCGTGATAACGAATAACGTCATATAGTATTGCATCATGACGTATAACGTCATATAGAATTAGGGTTTAACGTATAACGTCATATAGAACTACGGTTTAACGTATAACGTCACATAGTAATACGTCATAACGTGTAACGTCGTATAGAATTACGTCATAACGTCTAACGTCACATAGTAATGCGTCATAATGTATAACGTCATGTAGTATTGCGTCATGAAGTATAACGTCATATAGAATTACGTCATGGCGTAGAGCATCACATAGTAATACGTCATAACGTATAAGGTCATACAGTCATTCGTCATGAAGTATAACGTCATATAGAATTACGGTTTAACGTATAACGTCACATAGTAATACGTCATAACTTATAACGTCACATAGAATTACGGTTTAGCGTATAAAGTCATATAGAATTAGGGTTTAACGTATAACGCCACATGGAATTACGGTTTAGCGTATAACGTCATATAGAATTAGGGTTTATCGTATAACGTCATATAGAATTACGGTTTAGGGTACAACGTCATATAGCAATGCGTCATAACGTGTAACGACATTTAGTAATGCGTCATAATGTATAACGCCAGTTAGTAATGCGTCATAACGTATAACGCCATATAGTAATGCATCATAACGGATGACGTCATATAGTATTCCGTCATAACGTATAACGTCATATAGAATTACGTCATAACGTAGAACATCACATAGTAATACGTCATAACGTATAGCGTCACATAGTAATACGTCATAATGTATAACATCACATAGTAATATGTCATAACGTATAACGTCATATAGAGTTACGTCATAACTTATAACGTCACATAGTAGTGCGTAATAAAGTTTAACGTCATATAGAATTCCGGTTTAACGTATAACGCCATATAGCAACGCGTTATAAAGTATAACGTCATATCGTAATGCGTGATAACGAATAACGTCATATAGTATTGCATCATGACGTATAACGTCATATAGAATTAGGGTTTAACGTATAACGTCATATAGAACTACGGTTTAACGTATAACGTCACATAGTAATACGTCATAACGTGTAACGTCGTATAGAATTACGTCATAACGTCTAACGTCACATAGTAATGCGTCATAATGTATAACGTCATGTAGTATTGCGTCATGAAGTATAACGTCATATAGAATTACGTCATGGCGTAGAGCATCACATAGTAATACGTCATAACGTATAAGGTCATACAGTCATTCGTCATGAAGTATAACGTCATATAGTAATGCGTCATAACGTATAACGTCATGTAGTATTACGTCATAACTTATAACGTCACATGGAATTACGGTTTAGCGTATAACGTCATATAGCAATGCGTCATAACGTATAACGCCATTTAGTAATGCGTCCTAACGTATAACGTCATATAGAATTACGGTTTAATGTATATCATCATATAGAAATCCGGTTTAACGTATAACGTCATATGGAATTACGGTTTAACGTATAAAGCAATGTAGAATTACGGCATAACGTGTAACGTCATATAGTAATGCGTCATAACGTATAACGCCATATAGTAATGCGTCATAACGTACAACGTCACATAGTAATACGTCAAAACGTATAACGCCATATAGCAATGCGTCATAACGTATAACGTCATATAGAAATACGTTATATCCTATAACGTCACATAGTAGTACGTCATAACGTATAACGTCATATAGAATTCCGGTTTAACGTATAACGCTATATAGCAATGCGTCATAACGTATAACGCCATATAGTAATGAGTCATAACGTATAACTTCATATAGTACTGCGTCAAGAAGTATACTGTCATATAGAATTACGTCATAACATAGAACATCACATAGTAATACGTCATAACGTATAACGTTATATAGAGTTACGTCATAACTTATAACGTCACATAGTATACGTAATAACGTTTAACGTCATATAGAATTCTGGTTTAACGTACAACGCCATATAGCAACGTGTTATAAAGTATAACGTCATATAGTAATGCATGATAACGTATAACGTCATATAGTATTGCGTCATGACGTATAACGTTATATAGAATTAGGTCATAACGTATAACGTCACATAGAATTACGGTTTAACGTATAACGTATTATAGTAATGCGTCATACCGTATCACGCCATTTAGTAATGCGTCATAACGTACAACGTCACATAGTAATACGTCATAACGTATAACGTCATATAGAATTACGTCATAACGTATAACGCCATATAGTAATGCGTCATAACGTATAACGTCATATAGTATTGCGTCATAACGTGTAACGTCACATAGTAATACGTCATAACGTATAACGTCACACAGTAATACGTCATAACGTGTAACGTCGTATAGAATTACGTCATAACGTACAACGTCACATAGTAATACGTCATAACGTATAACGTCATATAGAATTAGGGTTTAACGTATAACGTCACATAGAATTACGGTTTAGCGTCTAACGTCATATAGAATTAGGGTTTAACGTATAACGTCATATAGAATTACAGTTTAACGTACAACGTCATATAGTAACGCGTCATAACGGATAACGCCATTTAGTAATATGTCGTAACGTATAACTTCACATAGTAAACGTCATAACGTATAACGTCATATAGAATTACCGCATAAGGTATAACGTCACATAGTAATACGTCATAACGTATAACGTCATATAGAATTACGGCATAATGTGTAACGTCACATAGTAATACGTCATAATGTATAACGCCATATAGCAATGCGTCATGACGTATAACGTCATATAGAATTACGGTTTAACGTATAACGTCATACAGTAATGCGTCATAACGCATAACGTCACATAGTAATACGTCATAACTTATAACGTCACATAGAATTACGGTTTAGCGTATAAAGTCATATAGAATTAGGGTTTAACGTATAACGTCACATAGAATTACGGTTTAGCGTATAACGTCATATAGAATTAGGGTTTAACGTATAACGTCATATAGAATTAGGGTTTAACGTATAACGTCACATAGAATTACGGTTTAGCGTATAACGTCATATAGAATTAGGGTTTAACGTATAACGTCATATAGAATTACGGTTTAACGTATAACGTCACATAGTAATACGTCATAACTTATAACGTCACATAGAATTACGGTTTAGCGTATAAAGTCATATAGAATTAGGGTTTAACGTATAACGCCACATGGAATTACGGTTTAGCGTATAACGTCATATAGAATTAGGGTTTATCGTATAACGTCATATAGAATTACGGTTTAGGGTACAACGTCATATAGCAATGCGTCATAACGTGTAACGACATTTAGTAATGCGTCATAATGTATAACGCCAGTTAGTAATGCGTCATAACGTATAACGCCATATAGTAATGCATCATAACGGATGACGTCATATAGTATTCCGTCATAACGTATAACGTCATATAGAATTACGTCATAACGTAGAACATCACATAGTAATACGTCATAATGTATAACATCACATAGTAATATGTCATAACGTATAACGTCATATAGAGTTACGTCATAACTTATAACGTCACATAGTAGTGCGTAATAAAGTTTAACGTCATATAGAATTCCGGTTTAACGTATAACGCCATATAGCAACGCGTTATAAAGTATAACGTCATATCGTAATGCGTGATAACGAATAACGTCATATAGTATTGCATCATGACGTATAACGTCATATAGAATTAGGGTTTAACGTATAACGTCATATAGAACTACGGTTTAACGTATAACGTCACATAGTAATACGTCATAACGTGTAACGTCGTATAGAATTACGTCATAACGTCTAACGTCACATAGTAATACGTCATAACGTATAACGTCATATAGAATTCCGGTTTAACGAATAACGCTATATAGCAATGCGTCATAACGTATAACGTCATATAGAATTACGGCATAATGTGCAACGTCACATAGTAATGCGTCATAACGGATAACGCAATATAGCAATGCGTCATAACGTATAACGTCATATAGAATTGCGTCATAACGTATAACGCCATATAGTATTGCGTGATAACGTATAACGTCATATAGAATTACGGTTTAACGTATAACGTCATATAGTAATGCGTCATAACGTATAACGCCATTTAGTAATGCGTCATAACGTATAACGCCATTTAGTAATGCGTCATAACGTATAACGCCATATAGTAATGCGTCTTAACGTATGACGTCATATAGTATTGCGTCATAACGTATAACGTCATATAGAATTACGTCATAGCTTAGTACATCACATAGTAATACGTCATAACCTATAACGTCATATAGAATTACGGCATAACGTACAACGTCATATAGTATTGCGTCGTGTCGTATAACGTCATATAGAATTACGTCATAACGTATAACATCACATAGTAATACGTCTTAACGTATAACGTCACATAGAATTACGGTTTAGCGTATAACGTTATATAGAATTACGGTTTAACGTATAACGTCATATAGAATTACAGTTTAACGTACAACGTCATATTGTAACGCGTCATAACGGATAACGCCATTTAGTAATATGTCATAACGTATAACGTCACATAGTAAACGTCATAACGTATAACGTCATATAGAATTACGGCATAAGGTATAACGTCACATAGAATTACGGCATAACGTATAACGTCATATAGAATTAGGGATTAACGTATAACGTCATATAGAATTATGGTTTAGCGTATAACGTCATATAGAATTAGGGTCTAACGTATAACGCCATTTAGTAAAGCGTCATAACGTATAACGTCATATAGAATTACGGTTTAACGTATAACGTCATCCAGTAATGCGTCATAACGCATAACGTCACATAGAAATACGTCATAACTTATAACGTCACATAGAATTACGGTTTAGCGTATAACGTCATATAGAATTAGGGTTTAACGCATAACGTCATATAGAATTACGGTTTAGCGTATAACGCCATATAGAATTAGGGTTTAACGTATAACGTCATATAGTAATGCGTCAAAACGTATAACGCCATTTAGTAATGCGTCATAACGTATAACGCCATTTAGAAAAGCGTCATAACGTATAACGTCATATAGAATTACGGTTTAACGTATAACGTCATACAGTAATGCGTCATAACGCATAACGTCACATAGAAATACGTCATAACTTATAACGTCACATAGAATTACGGTTTAGCGTATAAAGTCATATAGAATTAGGGTATAACGTATAACGTCACATAGAATTACGGTTTAGCGTATAACGTCATATAGAATTAGGGTTTAACGTATAACGTCATATAGAACTACGGTTTAACGTATAACGTCACATAATAATACGTCATAACGTGTAACGTCGTATAGAATTACCTCATAACGTATAACGTCACATAGTAATACGTCATAACGTATAACGCCATATAGTAATGCGTCATAACGTATGACGTCATATAGTAAACGTCATAACGTATAACGTCATATAGAATTACGGCATAATGTATAACGCCACATAGCAATGCGTCATAACGTATGACGTCATATAATAAGGCGACATGACGTATATCGCCATATAGCAATGCGTCATAACGTTCAACGTCATATAGAAATACGTCATAACGTATAACTTCACATAGTAATACGTCATAACGTATAACGTCATATAGAATTCCGGTTTAACGTATAACGTCATATGTAATTACGGTTTAACGTATAAAGCCATATAGAATTACGGCATAACGTAGAACATCACATAGTAATACGCCATAACGTATAACGTCATATAGAATTACGGCATAAAGTATAACGTCACGCAGTAATACGTCATAACGTATAACGTCATATAGAATTGCGGCATGACGTATAAAGTCACATGGTAATACGTCATAACGTATAACGTCACTTAGAATTACGGTTTAGCGTATAACGTCATATGTAATTACGGTTTAATGTATAACGTATAACGTCATGTAGTATTGCGTCATGAAGTATAACGTCATGTAGAATTAGGTCATAACATAGAAAATCACATAGTAATACGTCATAACGTATAACGTCATATAGTATTACGGCATAACGTATAACATCACATGGAATTACGGTTTAGCGTATAACGTCATATAGCAATGCGTCATAACGTATAACGCCATTTAGTAATGCGTCCTAACGTATAACGTCATATAGAATTACGGTTTAACGTATACCGTCATACAGTAATGCGTCATAACGTATAACGTCACATAGAATTACGGTTTAGCGTATAACGTCACATAGAATTACGGTTTAGCGTATAACGTCATATAGAATTAGGGTTTAACGTATAAAGTCATATAGTAATGCGTCATAACGTACAACGTCATATAGAATTACGTCATAACGTAGAACATCACATAGTAATACGTCATAACGTATAACGTCATATAGAATTAGGGTTTAACGCATAACGTTATATAGAATTACGGTTTAGCGTATAACGTCATATAGAATTAGGGTTTAACGTTTAACGTCATATAGTAATGCATCATAACGTATAACGTCATATAGAATTACGCTTTAACGTATACCGTCATACAGTAATGCGTCATAACGTATAACGTCACATAGAATTACGGTTTAGCGTATAACGTCACATAGAATTACGGCATAACGTATAACGTCATATAGAATTAGGGTTTAACGTATAACGTCATATAGAATTACGGTTTAGCGTATAACGTCATATAGAATTAGGGTCTAACGTATAACGCCATATAGTAATGCGTCATAACGTATAATGTCATATAGAATTACGGTTTAACGTATAACGTCACATAGTAATACGTCATAACGTATAAGGTCATACAGTAATTCGTCATACCGTATAAAGTCATATAGAATTACGGCATAAAGTATAACGTCACGTAGTAATACGTCATAACGTACAACGTCTTATAGAATTGCGGCATGACGTATAAAGTCACATGGTAATACGTCATAACGTATAACGTCACAGAGAATTACGGTTAAGCGTATAACGTCTTATAGCAATGCGTCATAACGTATAAGGCCATATAGCAATGCGTCATAACGTACAACGTCACATAGTAATACGTCATAACGTATAACGTCATATAGAATTACGGCATATCGTATAACGTCACATAGTAATACGTCATAACGTATAACGTCATATAGAATTGCGTCATAACGTATAACGTCACATAGTAATACGTCATAACGTATAACGTCATATAGAATTCCGGTTTTACGTATAACGTCATATGTAATTACGGTTTAACGTATAAAGCCATATAGAATTACGGCATAACGTATAACGTCACATAGTAATACGTCATAACGTATAACGTCATATAGAATTGCGTCATAACGTATAACGTCACATAGTAATACGTCATAACGTATAACGTCATATAGAATTCCGGTTTTACGTATAACGTCATATGTAATTACGGTTTAACGTATAAAGCCATATAGAATTACGGCATAACGTATAACGTCACGTAGAAATACGTCATAACGTATAACGTCACATAGAATTACGGTTTAGCGTATAACGTCATATAGCAATGCGTCATAACGTATAACGCCATTTAGTAATGCGTCAAAACATATAACGCCATATAGTAATGCGTCATAACCTACAACTTCATATAGTATTGCGTCATGACGTACAATGTCATATAGTATTGCGTCATGACGTATAACGTCATCTAGATTTACGTCATAACGTATTACGTCACATAGTAATACGTCTTTAACGTATAACGTCATACAGCATTACGTCATAACGTATAACGTCATATAGAGTTACGTCATAACTTATAACGTCACATATTTATACGTAATAACGTTTAACGTCATACAGAATTCCGGTTTAACGTATGACGCCATATAGCAATGCGTTATAAAGTATAACGTCACACAGTAATACGTCATAACGTATAACGTCATATAGAATTCCGGTTTAACGTATAACGTCATATGTAATTACGGTTTAACGTATAATGCCATATAGAATTTCGGCATAACGTATAACGTCACATAGTAATACGTCATAACGTATAACGTCATATAATAAGGCGACATGACGTATTACGCCATATAGCAATGCGTCATAACGTACAACGTCATATACAAATACGTCATAACGTATAACTTCACATCGTAATACGTCATAACGTATAACGTCATATAGAATTGCGTCATAACGTATAACGTCACATAGTAATACGTCATAACGTATAACGTCACATGGAATTACGGTTTAACGTATAACGTCATATAGAATTCCTTTTTAACGTATAACGTCATATAGTAATGCGTCATAACGTATAACGCCATATAGTAATACGTCATAACGTATAACGCCATATAGCCATGCGCCATAACGTATAACGTCATATGGAATTACGGTTTAACGTATAACGTCATATAGAATTCCTTTTTAACGTATAACGTCATATAGTAATGCGTCATAACGTATAACGCCATATAGTAATGCGTCATAACGTATAACGCCATATAGTAATGCGTCATAACGTATGACGTCATATAGTATTGCGTCATGACGTATAACGTCATATAGAATTATGTCATAACGTAGAACGTCACATAGTAGTACGTAATAACGTTTAACGACATATAGAATTCCGGTTTAACGTATAACGCCATATAGCAACGCGTTATAAAGTATAACGTCATATAGTAATGCGTGATAACGTACAATGTCATATAGAATTTGGTCATAACGTAGAACATCACATAGTAATACGTCATAACGTATAACGTCACGTAGAATTACGGTTTAACGTATAACGTCATATAGTAATGCGTCATACCGCATCACGCCATTTAGTAATGCGTCATAACGTACAACGTCACATAGTAATACGTCATAACGTATAACGTCATATCGAATTACGTCATAACGTATAACGCCATATAGCAATACGTCATAACGTGTAACGTCATATAGTATTGCGTCATGACGTATAACGTCATATAGAATGACGTCATAACGTCGAACATCACATAGTAATACGTCCTAACGTATAACGTCATATAGAATTACGTCATAACTTATAACGTCACATAGTAATACGTCATAACGTATAACGTCATATAGAATTCCGGTTTAACGTATAACGCTATATAGTAATGCGTCATAACGTATAACGCCATATAGTAATACGTCATAACGTATAACGCCATATAGCCATGCGCCATAACGTATAACGTCATATGGAATTACGGTTTAACGTATAACGTCATATAGAATTCCTTTTTAACGTATAACGTCATATAGTAATGCGTCATAACGTATAACGCCATATAGTAATGCGTCATAACGTATAACGCCATATAGTAATGCGTCATAACGTATGACGTCATATAGTATTGCGTCATGACGTATAACGTCATATAGAATTATGTCATAACGTAGAACGTCACATAGTAGTACGTAATAACGTTTAACGACATATAGAATTCCGGTTTAACGTATAACGCCATATAGCAACGCGTTATAAAGTATAACGTCATATAGTAATGCGTGATAACGTACAATGTCATATAGAATTTGGTCATAACGTAGAACATCACATAGTAATACGTCATAACGTATAACGTCACGTAGAATTACGGTTTAACGTATAACGTCATATAGTAATGCGTCATACCGCATCACGCCATTTAGTAATGCGTCATAACGTACAACGTCACATAGTAATACGTCATAACGTATAACGTCATATCGAATTACGTCATAACGTATAACGCCATATAGCAATACGTCATAACGTGTAACGTCATATAGTATTGCCTCATGACGTATAACGTCATATAGAATGACGTCATAACGTCGAACATCACATAGTCATACGTCCTAACGTATAACGTCATATAGAATTACGTCATAACTTATAACGTCACATAGTAATACGTCATAACGTATAACGTCATATAGAATTCCGGTTTAACGTATAACGCTATATAGCAATGCGTCATAACGTATAACGTCATATAGAATTACGGCATAACGTAGAACATCACATAGTAATACGTCCGAACGTATAACGTCATATAGAATTACGTCATAACTTATAACGTCACATAGTAATACGTCATAACGAATAACGTCATATAGAATTACGGCATAACGTGTAACGTCACATAGTAATACGTCATAACGTATAACGTCATATAGAATTACGGTTTAGCGTATAACGTCATGTAGCAATGCGTCATAACGTATAACGCCATATAGAATTGCGTCATAACGTATAACGTCACAGAGTAATACGTCAAAACGTATAACGTCATATAGAATTCCGGATTAACGTATAACGTCATATAGAAATCCGGTTTAACGTATAACGTCATATGGAATTACGGTTTAACGTATAAAGCAATGTAGTATTACGGCATAACGTATAACGTCATATAGTAATGCGTCATAACGTATAACGCCATATAGTAATGCGTCATAATGTATAACGTCATGTAGTATTGCGTCATGAAGTATAACGTCATATAGAATTACGTCATGACGTAGAGCATCACATAGTAATACGTCATAACGTATAAGGTCATACAGTCATTCGTCATACCGTATAAAGTCATATAGAATTACGGCATAACGTATAACGTCACATAGTAATACGTCATAACGTATAACGCCATATAGTAATGCGTCATAACGTATGACGTCATATAGTAAACGTCATAACGTATAACGTCATATAGAATTACGGCATAATGTATAACGCCACATAGCAATGCGTCATAACGTATGACGTCATATAATAAGGCGACATGACGTATATCGCCATATAGCAATGCGTCATAACGTTCAACGTCATATAGAAATACGTCATAACGTATAACTTCACATAGTAATACGTCATAACGTATAACGTCATATAGAATTCCGGTTTAACGTATAACGTCATATGTAATTACGGTTTAACGTATAAAGCCATATAGAATTACGGCATAACGTAGAACATCACATAGTAATACGCCATAACGTATAACGTCATATAGAATTACGGCATAAAGTATAACGTCACGCAGTAATACGTCATAACGTATAACGTCATATAGAATTGCGGCATGACGTATAAAGTCACATGGTAATACGTCATAACGTATAACGTCACTTAGAATTACGGTTTAGCGTATAACGTCATATGTAATTACGGTTTAATGTATAACGTATAACGTCATGTAGTATTGCGTCATGAAGTATAACGTCATGTAGAATTAGGTCATAACATAGAAAATCACATAGTAATACGTCATAACGTATAACGTCATATAGTATTACGGCATAACGTATAACATCACATGGAATTACGGTTTAGCGTATAACGTCATATAGCAATGCGTCATAACGTATAACGCCATTTAGTAATGCGTCCTAACGTATAACGTCATATAGAATTACGGTTTAACGTATACCGTCATACAGTAATGCGTCATAACGTATAACGTCACATAGAATTACGGTTTAGCGTATAACGTCACATAGAATTACGGTTTAGCGTATAACGTCATATAGAATTAGGGTTTAACGTATAAAGTCATATAGTAATGCGTCATAACGTACAACGTCATATAGAATTACGTCATAACGTAGAACATCACATAGTAATACGTCATAACGTATAACGTCATATAGAATTAGGGTTTAACGCATAACGTTATATAGAATTACGGTTTAGCGTATAACGTCATATAGAATTAGGGTTTAACGTTTAACGTCATATAGTAATGCATCATAACGTATAACGTCATATAGAATTACGCTTTAACGTATACCGTCATACAGTAATGCGTCATAACGTATAACGTCACATAGAATTACGGTTTAGCGTATAACGTCACATAGAATTACGGCATAACGTATAACGTCATATAGAATTAGGGTTTAACGTATAACGTCATATAGAATTACGGTTTAGCGTATAACGTCAT
Organism: Bombus fervidus; assembly: GCF_041682495.2. Classification (NCBI taxonomy): domain Eukaryota; kingdom Metazoa; phylum Arthropoda; class Insecta; order Hymenoptera; family Apidae; genus Bombus; species Bombus fervidus. The sequence goes on from NW_027212582.1 coordinate 5,277,068, forward strand.
ATAGAATTAGGGTCTAACGTATAACGCCATATAGTAATGCGTCATAACGTATAATGTCATATAGAATTACGGTTTAACGTATAACGTCACATAGTAATACGTCATAACGTATAAGGTCATACAGTAATTCGTCATACCGTATAAAGTCATATAGAATTACGGCATAAAGTATAACGTCACGTAGTAATACGTCATAACGTACAACGTCTTATAGAATTGCGGCATGACGTATAAAGTCACATGGTAATACGTCATAACGTATAACGTCACAGAGAATTACGGTTAAGCGTATAACGTCTTATAGCAATGCGTCATAACGTATAAGGCCATATAGCAATGCGTCATAACGTACAACGTCACATAGTAATACGTCATAACGTATAACGTCATATAGAATTACGGCATATCGTATAACGTCACATAGTAATACGTCATAACGTATAACGTCATATAGAATTGCGTCATAACGTATAACGTCACATAGTAATACGTCATAACGTATAACGTCATATAGAATTCCGGTTTTACGTATAACGTCATATGTAATTACGGTTTAACGTATAAAGCCATATAGAATTACGGCATAACGTATAACGTCACATAGTAATACGTCATAACGTATAACGTCATATAGAATTGCGTCATAACGTATAACGTCACATAGTAATACGTCATAACGTATAACGTCATATAGAATTCCGGTTTTACGTATAACGTCATATGTAATTACGGTTTAACGTATAAAGCCATATAGAATTACGGCATAACGTATAACGTCACGTAGAAATACGTCATAACGTATAACGTCACATAGAATTACGGTTTAGCGTATAACGTCATATAGCAATGCGTCATAACGTATAACGCCATTTAGTAATGCGTCAAAACATATAACGCCATATAGTAATGCGTCATAACCTACAACTTCATATAGTATTGCGTCATGACGTACAATGTCATATAGTATTGCGTCATGACGTATAACGTCATCTAGATTTACGTCATAACGTATTACGTCACATAGTAATACGTCTTTAACGTATAACGTCATACAGCATTACGTCATAACGTATAACGTCATATAGAGTTACGTCATAACTTATAACGTCACATATTTATACGTAATAACGTTTAACGTCATACAGAATTCCGGTTTAACGTATAACGCCATATAGCAATGCGTTATAAAGTATAACGTCACACAGTAATACGTCATAACGTATAACGTCATATAGAATTCCGGTTTAACGTATAACGTCATATGTAATTACGGTTTAACGTATAATGCCATATAGAATTTCGGCATAACGTATAACGTCACATAGTAATACGTCATAACGTATAACGTCATATAATAAGGCGACATGACGTATTACGCCATATAGCAATGCGTCATAACGTACAACGTCATATACAAATACGTCATAACGTATAACTTCACATCGTAATACGTCATAACGTATAACGTCATATAGAATTGCGTCATAACGTATAACGTCACATAGTAATACGTCATAACGTATAACGTCACATGGAATTACGGTTTAACGTATAACGTCATATAGAATTCCTTTTTAACGTATAACGTCATATAGTAATGCGTCATAACGTATAACGCCATATAGTAATACGTCATAACGTATAACGCCATATAGCCATGCGCCATAACGTATAACGTCATATGGAATTACGGTTTAACGTATAACGTCATATAGAATTCCTTTTTAACGTATAACGTCATATAGTAATGCGTCATAACGTATAACGCCATATAGTAATGCGTCATAACGTATAACGCCATATAGTAATGCGTCATAACGTATGACGTCATATAGTATTGCGTCATGACGTATAACGTCATATAGAATTATGTCATAACGTAGAACGTCACATAGTAGTACGTAATAACGTTTAACGACATATAGAATTCCGGTTTAACGTATAACGCCATATAGCAACGCGTTATAAAGTATAACGTCATATAGTAATGCGTGATAACGTACAATGTCATATAGAATTTGGTCATAACGTAGAACATCACATAGTAATACGTCATAACGTATAACGTCACGTAGAATTACGGTTTAACGTATAACGTCATATAGTAATGCGTCATACCGCATCACGCCATTTAGTAATGCGTCATAACGTACAACGTCACATAGTAATACGTCATAACGTATAACGTCATATAGAATTACGTCATAACTTATAACGTCACATAGTAATACGTCATAACGTATAACGTCATATAGAATTCCGGTTTAACGTATAACGCTATATAGTAATGCGTCATAACGTATAACGTCATATAGAATTACGGCATAACGTAGAACATCACATAGTAATACGTCCGAACGTATAACGTCATATAGAATTACGTCATAACTTATAACGTCACATAGTAATACGTCATAACGAATAACGTCATATAGAATTACGGCATAACGTGTAACGTCACATAGTAATACGTCATAACGTATAACGTCATATAGAATTACGGTTTAGCGTATAACGTCATGTAGCAATGCGTCATAACGTATAACGCCATATAGAATTGCGTCATAACGTATAACGTCACAGAGTAATACGTCAAAACGTATAACGTCATATAGAATTCCGGATTAACGTATAACGTCATATAGAAATCCGGTTTAACGTATAACGTCATATGGAATTACGGTTTAACGTATAAAGCAATGTAGTATTACGGCATAACGTATAACGTCATATAGTAATGCGTCATAACGTATAACGCCATATAGTAATGCGTCATAATGTATAACGTCATGTAGTATTGCGTCATGAAGTATAACGTCATATAGAATTACGTCATGACGTAGAGCATCACATAGTAATACGTCATAACGTATAAGGTCATACAGTCATTCGTCATACCGTATAAAGTCATATAGAATTACGGCATAAAGTATAACGTCACGTAGTAATACGTCACATCGTACAACGTCATATTGAATTACGGCATGACGTATAACGTCACATAGTAATACGTCAAAACGTATAACGACATATAGCAATGCGTCATAACGTATAACGTCATATAGAAATACGTTATAACTTATAGCGTCACATAGTAATACGTCATAACGAATAACGTCATATAGAATTACGGCATAACGTATAACATCACATGGAATTACGATTTAGCGTATAACGTCATATAGCAATGCGTCATAACGTATAACGCCATTTCGTAATGCGTCCTAACGTATAACTTCATATAGAATTACGGTTTAACGTATACCGTCATATCGTATTGCGTTATAACGTATAACGTCATATATAATTACGTCATAACGTAGAACATCACATAGTAATACGTCCGAACGTATAACGTCATATAGAATTACGTCATAACTTATAACGTCACATAGTAAAACGTCATAACGTATAACGTCATATAGAATTACGGCATAGCGTGTAACGTCACATAGTAATACGTCATAACGTATAACGTCATATAGAATTCCGGTTTAACGTATAACGCTATATAGCAATGCGTCATAACGAATAACGTCATATAGAATTACGGCATAACGTAGAACATCACATAGTAATACGTCCGAACGTATAACGTCATATAGAATTACGTCATAACTTATAACGTCACATAGTAATACGTCATAACGTATAACGTCATATAGAATTACGGCATAGCGTGTAACGTCACATAGTAATACGTCATAACGTATAACGTCATATAGAATTCCGGTTTAACGTATAACGCTATATAGCAATGCGTCATAACGTATAACGTCATATAGAATTATGGCATAACGTAGAACATCACATAGTAATACGTCCGAACGTATAACGTCATATAGAATTACGTCATAACTTATAACGTCACATAGTAATACGTCATAACGTATAACGTCATATAGAATTACGGCATAGCGTGTAACGTCACATAGTAGTACGTCATAACGTATAACGTCACATAGAATTACGGTTTAGCGTATAACGTCATATAAAAATGCGTCATAAGGTATAGCGCCATTCAGTAATGCGTCATAACATATAACGCCATATAGTAATGCGTCATAAGCTATAGCGTCATATAGTATTGCGTCATGACGTATAACGTCATATAGAATTACGTCATAACGTATAACGCCATATAGCCATGCGTCATAACGTATAAGGTCATATGAAATTACGGTTTAACGTATAACGTCATATAGTAATGCGTCATAACGTATAACGCCATATAGAAATGCGTCATAACGTATGACGTCACATAGTATTGCGTCATGACGTATAACGTCATATAGAATTAGGTCATAACGTAGAACATCACATAGTAATACGTCATAACGTATAACGTCACATAGAATTACGGTTCAGCGTCTAACGTCATATAGCAATACGTCATAACGTATAAGGCCATATAGCAATGCGTCATAACGTATAACGGCATATAGTATTGCGTCATGACGTATAACGTCATATAGAATGACGTCATAACGTAGAACATCACATAGTAAACGTCCTAACGTATAAGGTCATATAGAATTACGTCATAACTTATAACGTCACATGGTAATACGAAATAACGCATAACGTCACATAGTAAGACGTCATAACTTATAACGTCACATAGAATTACGGTTTAACGAATAACGTCACATAGAATTAGGGTGTACCGTATAACGTCATATAGAATGACGTCATAACGTAGAACATCACATAGTAAACGTCCTAACGTATAACGTCATATAGAATTACGTCATAACTTATAACGTCACATGGTAATACGAAATAACGCATAACGTCACATAGTAATACGTCATAACTTATAACGTCACATAGAATTACGGTTTAACGTATAACGTCACATAGAATTAGGGTTTACCGTATAACGTCATATAGAATTACGGTTTAACGTATAACGTCACATAGTAATACGTCATAACGTGTAACGTCGTATAGAATTACGTCATAACGTATAACGTCACATAGCAATACGTCATAACGTATAACGACATATAGAATACCGGTTTAACGAATAACGCTATATAACAATGCGTCATGACGTATAACGTCATATAGAATTAAGTCATAACGTAGAACGTCACATAGTAGTACGTCATAACGTGTAACGTCATATAGTATTGCGTCATGACGTATAACGTCATATAGAATGACGTCATAACGTCGAACATCACATAGTAATACGTCCTAACGTATAACGTCATATAGAATTACGTCATAACTTATAACGTCACATAGTAATACGTCATAACGTATAACGTCATACAGTAAGTGGTCATACCGTATAACGTCATATAGATGTACGGTTTAACGCATAACGTCATATAGGTTTACGGTTTAACGTTTAACGTCATATAATAATGCGTCATAACGTATAACGCCATATTGTAATGCGTCATAACGTATAACGTCATATAGGATTGCGTCATGACGTATAACGTCATATAGAAATACGGTTAAACGTATAACGCCATATAAAGTTACTTTTTAACGTATAACGTCATATAGAATTACGGTTTAACGTATAACGCCATATAGTAATGCGTCATAACGTAGAACGTCACATAGTAATACGTCATACCGTATAACGTCATATCGAATTACGTCATAACGTATAGCGGCTTATAGTAATACGTCATAACGTATAACGTCATATTGCAATGCATCATGATGTATAACGTCATATAGAATTACGTCATAACATATAATGCCATATAGAATTACGTCATAACGTATAACGTCATATAGTAATGCGTCATAACGTATAACGTCATATAGTATTGCGTCATGATGTATAACGTCATATCGAATTACAACATAACGTATAACGTCAGATTGTAATGCGTCATAACGTGTAACGTCACATAGTAATACGTCATAACGTATAACGTAGTATAGAATTACGTCATAACGGATAACGTCTTATAGTAATACGTCATAAGGTATAACGTCATATTGCAATGCGTCATAACGTATAACGCCATATAGAATTACGGTTTAACGTACAACGTCAGATAGTAATGAGTCATAACCTATAACGCCATATAGTAATACTTCATAACGTATAATGTCATATAGAATTACTTCATAACGTATAACGTCACATAGTAATACATCATAACGTAATACGTCATATAGTATTTCGGTTCAACGTATAACGTCATATAGCAATGTGTCATAAAGTATAACGTCACATAGTAATACGTCATAACGTATAACGTCATATAGGATTATTGTTTAACTTATAACGTCATACAGTAATTCCTCATAACGTATAACGTCACATAGTAATACGTCACAACGAATAACGTCATATAGAATTACGGTTAAACGTATAACGCCTTATAGAATTACGTTTTAACTTATAACGTAATATAGAATTACGGTGTAACGTATAACACCATAGCGTAATGCGTCATAACGTATAACGTCACATAGTATAAGGTCATAATGTATAACGTCATATGGAATTACGGCATAACGTATAACGTCATACAGTAATGCGTCATAAAGTATAACGTCATATGGTATAGCGTCATGACGTATAACGTCGTATAGCGTTACGTCATAATGGATAACATCTTCTAGTAATACGTCATAACTTATAACGTCATATAGTAATGCGTCATAACGTATAACGTCATATAGTATTGCGTCATGATGTATAACGTCATATCGAATTACGGCTTAACGTAAAACGTCATACAGTAATGCCTCATATCGTATAACGTCATATAGTATTGCGTCATGACGTATAACGTCGTATAGAATTACGTCATAACATATAATGCCATATAGAAATACGGCATAACGTATAACGTCATATCGTAATGCGTCATAACGTATAACGCCATATAGTAATACGTCATAACGTATAACGTCATATAGAATTACGGTTTAACGTACAACGTCAGATAGTAATGAGTCATAACCTATAACGCCATATAGTAATACTTCATAACGTATAACGTCATATAGAATTGCTTCAGAACGTATAACGTCACATAGTAATACATCATAACGTATAACGTCATATAGTATTTCGGTTCAACGTATAACGTCATATAGCAATGCGTCATAAAGTATAACGTCACATAGTAATACGTCATAACGTATAACGTCATATAGGATTATTGTTTAACGTATAACGTCATACAGTAATTCCTCATAACGTATAACGTCACATAGTAATACGTCACAACGAACAACGTCATATAGAATTACGGTTAGACGTATAACGCCATATAGAATTACGTATTAACTTATAACGTAATATAGAATTACGGTGTAACGTATAACACCATAGCGTAATGCGTCATAACGTATAACGTCACATAGTATAAGGTCATAATGTATAACGTCATATGGATTTACGGCATAACGTATAACGTCATACAGTAATGCGTCATAACGTATAACGTCATATAGTATAGCGTCATGACGTATAACGTCGTATAGCGTTACGTCATAATGGATAACATCTTCTAGTAATACGTCATAACGTATAACGTCATATAGTAATGCGTCATAACGTATAACGTCATATAGTATTGCGTCATGATGTATAACGTCATATCTAATTACGGTTTAACGTATAACGTCATACAGTAATGCGTCATAACGTATAACGTCATATAGTATTGCGTCATGACGTATAACGTCGTATAGAATTACGTCATAACGGATAACGTCTTATAGTAATACGTCATAACGTATAACGTCATATAGTAATGCGTCATAACGTATAACGTCATATAGTATTGCGTCATGATGTATAACGTCATATCGAATTACGGTTTAACGTATAACGTCATACAGTAATGCGTCATAACGTATAACTTCACATAGTAGAACGTCCTAACGTATAACGTCAAATAGAATTACGGCATAACATATAACGTCGCATAGAATTACGTCATAACGGATAACGTCACATAGTAAACGTTAGAACGTATAACGTTATATAGAATTACATTTTAACGTATAACGCAATATAGTAATGCGTCATAACGTATAACGACATATAGTATTGCGTCATGATGTATAACGTCATATTGAATTACGTCATAACATATAATGTCATATAGAATTACGGCATATCGTATAACGTCATATAGTAGTGCGTCATAACGTATAACACCATCTAGTAATACGTCATAACGTATAACGTCATATAGAATTACTTCATAACGTATAACGTCACATAGTAGAACGTCATATCGTATAACGTCACATATAATTACGGTTTAACGTATAACGTCATAGTGTAATGCGTCATAACGTATAACGCCATATAGGATTACGGCATAACGTATAACGTAACATAGAATTACGTCGCAACGTATAACGTCTTATAGTAGTACGTCATATCGTATAATGTCACATAGAATTACGGTTTAACGTATAACGTCATAGTGTAATGCGCCATAAAGTATAACGCCATATAGGATTACGGCATAACGTAGAACGTAACATAGAATTACGTCACAACGTATAACGTCACATAGTAATACGTCATAACGTATAACGTCATACAGTAATTGGTCATACCGTATAACGTCATATAGATGTACGGTTTAACGCATAACGTCATATAGGTTTACGGTTTAACGTTTAACGTCATATAATAATGCGCCATAACGTATAACGCCATATAGTAATGCGTCATAACGTATAACGTCATATAGTATTGCGTCATGACGTATAACGTCATATAGAAATACGGTTAAACGTATAACGCCATATAGTGTTACGTTTTAACGTATAACGTCATATAGAATTACGGTTTAACGTATAACGCCATATAGTAATGCGTCATAACGTAGAACGTGACATAGTAATACGTCATACCGTATAACGTCATATCGAATTACGTCATAACGTATAGCGGCTTATAGTAATACGACATAACGTATAACGTCATATAGCAATGCGTCATGATGTATAACGTCATATAGAATTACGTCATAACATATAATGCCATATAGAATTACGTCATAACGTATAACGTCATATAGTAATGCGTCATAACGTATAACGTCATATAGTATTGCGTCATGATGTATAACGTCATATCGAATTAGAACATAACGTATAACGTCAGATTGTAATGCATCATAACGTGTAACGTCACATAGTAATACGTCATAACGTATAACGTCGTATAGAATTACGTCATAACGGATAACGTCTTATAGTAATACGTCATAAGGTATAACGTCATATAGCAATGCGTCATAACGTATAACGCCATATAGTAATGCGTCATAACGTATAACGCCATATAGTAATGCGTCATAACGTACAACGCCATATAGTATTGCGTCATGATGTATAACGTCATATAGAATTACGACATAACATATAATGTCATATAGAATTACGGCATAACATATAACGTCACATAGAATTACGTCATAACGGATAACGTCACATAGTGAACGTTAGAACGTACAACGTCATATAGAATTACATTTTAACGTATGACGCAATATAGTAAAACGTCATAACGTATAACGACATATAGAATTACGGTGTAACGTATAACACCATAGCGTAATGCGTCATAACGTATAACGTCACATAGTATAAGGTCATAATGTATAACGTCATATGGAATTACGGCATAACGTATAACGTCATACAGTAATGCGTCATAAAGTATAACGTCATATGGTATAGCGTCATGACGTATAACGTCGTATAGCGTTACGTCATAATGGATAACATCTTCTAGTAATACGTCATAACTTATAACGTCATATAGTATTGCGTCATAACGTATAACGTCATATAGTATTGCGTCATGATGTATAACGTCATATCGAATTACGGCTTAACGTAAAACGTCATACAGTAATGCCTCATAACGTATAACGTCATATAGTATTGCGTCATGACGTATAACGTCGTATAGAATTACGGTTTAACGTACAACGTCAGATAGTAATGAGTCATAACCTATAACGCCATATAGTAATACTTCATAACGTATAACGTCATATAGAATTGCTTCAGAACGTATAACGTCACATAGTAATACATCATAACGTATAACGTCATATAGTATTTCGGTTCAACGTATAACGTCATATAGCAATGCGTCATAAAGTATAACGTCACATAGTAATACGTCATAACGTATAACGTCATATAGGATTATTGTTTAACGTATAACGTCATACAGTAATTCCTCATAACGTATAACGTCACATAGTAATACGTCACAACGAATAACGTCATATAGAATTACGGTTAGACGTATAACGCCATATAGAATTACGTATTAACTTATAACGTAATATAGAATTACGGTGTAACGTATAACACCATAGCGTAATGCGTCATAACGTATAACGTCACATAGTATAAGGTCATAATGTATAACGTCATATGGATTTACGGCATAACGTATAACGTCATACAGTAATGCGTCATAACGTATAACGTCATATAGTATAGCGTCATGACGTATAACGTCGTATAGCGTTACGTCATAATGGATAACATCTTCTAGTAATACGTCATAACGTATAACGTCATATAGTAATGCGTCATAACGTATAACGTCATATAGTATTGCGTCATGATGTATAACGTCATATCTAATTACGGTTTAACGTATAACGTCATACAGTAATGCGTCATAACGTATAACGTCATATAGTATTGCGTCATGACGTATAACGTCGTATAGAATTACGTCATAACGGATAACGTCTTATAGTAATACGTCATAACGTATAACGTCATATAGTAATGCGTCATAACGTATAACGTCATATAGTATTGCGTCATGATGTATAACGTCATATCGAATTACGGTTTAACGTATAACGTCATACAGTAATGCGTCATAACGTATAACTTCACATAGTAGAACGTCCTAACGTATAACGTCAAATAGAATTACGGCATAACATATAACGTCGCATAGAATTACGTCATAACGGATAACGTCACATAGTAAACGTTAGAACGTATAACGTCATATAGAATTACATTTTAACGTATAACGCAATATAGTAATGCGTCATAACGTATAACGACATATAGTATTGCGTCATGATGTATAACGTCATATTGAATTACGTCATAACATATAATGTCATATAGAATTACGGCATATCGTATAACGTCATATAGTAGTGCGTCATAACGTATAACACCATCTAGTAATCCGTCATAACGTATAACGTCATATAGAATTACTTCATAACGTATAACGTCACATAGTAGAACGTCATATCGTATAACGTCACATAGAATTACGGTTTAACGTATAACGTCATAGTGTAATGCGTCATAACGTATAACGCCATATAGGATTACGGCATAACGTATAACGTAACATAGAATTACGTCGCAACGTATAACGTCTTATAGTAGTACGTCATATCGTATAATGTCACATAGAATTACGGTTTAACGTATAACGTCATAGTGTAATGCGCCATAAAGTATAACGCCATATAGGATTACGGCATAACGTAGAACGTAACATAGAATTACGTCACAACGTATAACGTCACATAGTAATACGTCATAACGTATAACGTCATACAGTAATTGGTCATACCGTATAACGTCATATAGATGTACGGTTTAACGCATAACGTCATATAGGTTTACGGTTTAACGTTTAACGTCATATAATAATGCGCCATAACGTATAACGCCATATAGTAATGCGTCATAACGTATAACGTCATATAGTATTGCGTCATGACGTATAACGTCATATAGAAATACGGTTAAACGTATAACGCCATATAGTGTTACGTTTTAACGTATAACGTCATATAGAATTACGGTTTAACGTATAACGCCATATAGTAATGCGTCATAACGTAGAACGTGACATAGTAATACGTCATACCGTATAACGTCATATCGAATTACGTCATAACGTATAGCGGCTTATAGTAATACGACATAACGTATAACGTCATATAGCAATGCGTCATGATGTATAACGTCATATAGAATTACGTCATAACATATAATGCCATATAGAATTACGTCATAACGTATAACGTCATATAGTAATGCGTCATAACGTATAACGTCATATAGTATTGCGTCATGATGTATAACGTCATATCGAATTAGAACATAACGTATAACGTCAGATTGTAATGCATCATAACGTGTAACGTCACATAGTAATACGTCATAACGTATAACGTCGTATAGAATTACGTCATAACGGATAACGTCTTATAGTAATACGTCATAAGGTATAACGTCATATAGCAATGCGTCATAACGTATAACGCCATATAGTAATGCGTCATAACGTATAACGCCATATAGTAATGCGTCATAACGTACAACGCCATATAGTATTGCGTCATGATGTATAACGTCATATAGAATTACGACATAACATATATTGTCATATAGAATTACGGCATAACATATAACGTCACATAGAATTACGTCATAACGGATAACGTCACATAGTGAACGTTAGAACGTACAACGTCATATAGAATTACATTTTAACGTATGACGCAATATAGTAATGCGTCATAACGTATAACGTCACATAGTAATACGTCATAACGTATAACGTCGTATAGAATTACGTCATAACGGATAACGTCTTATAGTAATACGTCATAAGGTATAACGTCATATAGCAATGCGTCATAACGTATAACGCCATATAGTAATGCGTCATAACGTATAACGCCATATAATAATGCGTCATAACGTACAACGCCATATAGTATTGCGTCATGATGTATAACGTCATATAGAATTACGACATAACATATAATGTCGTATAGAATTACGGCATAACATATAACGTCACATAGAATTACGTCATAACGGATAACGTCACATAGTGAACGTTAGAACGTACAACGTCATATAGAATTACATTTTAACATATAACGCAATATAGTAATGCGTCATAACGTATAACGTCATATAGTATTGCGTCATGATGTATAACGTCATATAGAATTATGTCATAACATATAATGCCATATAGAATTACGTCATAACGTATAACGTCATATAGTAATGCGTCATAACGTATAACGTCATATAGTATTGCGTCATGATGTGTAATGTCATATCGAATTACAACATAACGTATAACGTCAGATTGTAATGCGTCATTACGTGTAACGTCACATAGTAATACGTCATACCGTATAACGTCGTATAGAATTACGTCATAACGGATAACGTCTTATAGTAATACGTCATAAGGTATAACGTCATATAGCAATGCGTCATAACGTATAACGCCATATAGTAATGCGTCATAACGTATAACGCCATATAGTAATGCGTCATAACGTATAACGCCATATAGTAATGCGTCATAACGTATAACGTCATATAGTATTGCGTCATGATGTATAACGTCATATAGAATTACGACATAACATATAATGTCATATAGAATTACGGCATAACGTATAACGTCATATAGTATTGCGTCATGACGGATAACGCCTTACAGTAATACGTCTTAACGTATAACGTCATATAGGAATGCGTCATAACGTATAACGCCATATAGTAATGCGTCATAACGTATAACGCCATATAGTAGTGCGTCATAACGTATAACGCCATATAGTATTGCGCCATGATGTATAACGTCATACAGAATTACGTCATAATATATAATGTCATATAGTATTGCGTCATGACGTATAACGTCATATAGTATTACGGCATAACATATAACGTCACATAGAATTACGTCATAACGGATAACGTCACATAGTAATACGTCTCACCGAATAACGTCTTATAGAATTACGGTTAAACGTATAACGCCATATAGAATTACGTTTTAACGTATAACGTAATATCGAATTACGGTGTAACGTATAATACCATTGCATAATGCGCCATAACGTGTAACGTCACATAGTAATACGTCATAACGCATAACGTCATATAAAATTACGGTTTAACGTATAACGCCATATAGCAATGCGTCATAACGGATAACGTCACATAGTAATACGTCATAACGTATAACGTCATATAGTATTACGGCATAACATATAACGTCACATAGAATTACGTCATAACGCATAACGTCACATAGTAATACGTTATAACGCATAACGTCACATGGAATTACGGTTTAACGTATAACGTCATACAGTAATGCGTCATAACGTATAACGTCATATAGTATTGCGTCATGACGTATAACGTCGTATAGATTTACGTCATAACGGATAACGTCTCATAGTAATACGTCATAACGTATAACGTCACACAGTATTACGTAATAACGTATAACGTCATATAGAATTACGGTTTAACGTATAACGTCATATAGAATTACGGTTTAACGTATAACGTCATACAGTAATGCGTCATAACGTATAACGTCATATAGTATTGCGTCATGACGAATAACGTCGTATAGATTTACGTCATAACGTATCAGGTCACATAGTAAAACGTCATAACGTATAACGACATATAGAATTACGGTTTAACGTATAACGTCATACAGTAATGCGTCATAACGTATAACGTCACATAGTAATACGTCATACCGTATAACGTCATATCTAATTACGTCATAACGTATAACGTCACATAGCAAAACGTCACAACGAATAACGTCATATGGAATTACGGTTAAACGTATAACGCCATATAGAATTACGTTTTAACGTATAACGTTATATAGAATTACGGTGTAACGTATAATACCATAGCGTTATGCGTCATAACGTATAACGTCATATCGAATTACGTCATAACGTATTACGTCACATAGCAGAACGACATAACGTATAACATCATATAGAATTACTGTTTAACGTATAACGTCATACAGTAATGCGTCATAACGTATAACGTCATACCGAATTACGTCATAACGTATAACGTCATATAGAATTACGGTTTAACGTATAACGTCATACAGTAATGCGTCAAAACGTATAACGTCATATAGTATTGCGTCATGACGTATAACGTCATATAGAAATACGGTGAAACATATAACGCCATATAGAGTTACGTTTTAACGTATAACGTTATATAGTATGACGGTTTAACGTATAAAGCCATATAGTAATGCGTCATCACGTATAACGTCACATAGTAATACGTCATACCGTATAACGTCATATCGAATTACGTCATAACGTATAACGTCACATAGCAAAACGTCATAACGTATAACGTCACATAGTAAAACGTCATAACGTATAACGTCATATAGATTTACGGTTTAACGTATAACGTCATACTGTAATGAGTCATAACGTATAACGTCATATAGTATTGCGTCATGACGGATAACGTCTTACAGTAATACGTCTTAACGTATAACGTCATATAGTATTGCTTCATGATGTATAACGTCATACAGAATTACGTCATAATATATAATGTCATATAGTATTGCGTCATGACGTATAACGTCATATAGTATTACGGCATAACATATAGCGTCACATAGAATTACGTCATAACGGATAACGTCACATAGTAATACGTCATAACGTATAACGTATTATAGTATTACGGCATAACATATGAAGTCACATAGAATTACGTCATAACGGATAACGTCACATAGTACTACGTCTCACCGAATAACGTCTTATAGAATTACGGTTAAACGTATAACGCCATATAGAATTACGTTTTAACGTATAACGTAATATAGAATTACGGTGTAACGTATAATACCATTGCGTAATGCGCCATAACGTGTAACGTCACATAGTAATACGTCATAACGCATAACGTCTTATAGAATTACGGTTTAACGTATAACGCCATATAGTAATGCGTCATAACGTATAACGTCATATAGTATTGCGTCATAACGTATAACGTCATATAGTATTGCGTCATGACGGATAACGTCTTACAGTAATACGTCTTAACGTATAACGTCATATAGGAATGCGTCATAACGTATAACGCCATATAGTAATGCGTCATAACGTATAACGCCATATAGTAATGCGTCATAACGTATAACGCCATATAGTATTGCGTCATGATGTATAACGTCATACAGAATTACGTCATAATATATAATGTCATATAGTATTGCGTCAAGACGTATAACGTCATATTGTATTACGGCATAACATATAACGTCACATAGAATTACGTCATAACGGATAACGTCACATAGTAATACGTCATAACGTATAACGTCATACTGTAATGCGTCATAACGTATAACGTCATATAGTATTGCGTCATAACGTATAACGTCATATAGTATTGCGTCATGACGGATAACGTCTTACAGTAATACGTCTTAACGTATAACGTCATATAGGAATGCGTCATAACGTATAACGTCACATAGTAATACGTCATAACGTATAACGTCATATAGTATTACGGCATAACCTATAACGTCACATAGAATTACGTCATAACGGATAACGTCACATAGTACTACGTCTCACCGAATAACGTCTTATAGAATTACGGTTAAACGTATAACGCCATATAGAATTACGATTTAACGTATAACGTAATGTAGAATTACGGTGTAACGTATAATACCATTGCGTAATGCGCCATAACGTGTAACGTCACATAGTAATACGTCATAAAGCATAACGTCTTATAGAATTACGGTTTAACGTATAACGCCATATAGTAATGCGTCATAACTTATAACGTCACATAGTAAATCGACATAACGTATAACGTCATATAGAATTACGGTTTAACGTATAACGTCATACTGTAATGCGTCATAACGTATAACGTCATATAGTATTGCGTCATAACGTATAACGTCATATAGTATTGCGTCATGACGGATAACGTCTTACAGTAATACGTCTTAACGTATAACGTCATATAGGAATGCGTCATAACGTATAACGCCATATAGTAATGCGCCATAACGTATAACGCCATATAGTAATGCGTCATAACGTATAACGCCATATAGTATTGCGTCATGATGTATAACGTCATACAGAATTACGTCATAATATATAATGTCATATAGTATTGCGTCATGACGTATAACGTCATATAGTATTACGGCATAACATATAACGTCACATAGAATTACGTCATAACGGATAACGTCACATAGTAATACGTCATAACGTATAACGTCATATAGTATTACGGCATAACATATGACGTCACATAGAATTACGTCATAACGGATAACGTCACATAGTACTACGTCTCACCGAATAACGTCTTATAGAATTACGGTTAAACGTATAACGCCATATAGAATTACGTTTTAACGTATAACGTAATATAGAATTACGGTGTAACGTATAATACCATTGCGTAATGCGCCATAACGTGTAACGTCACATAGTAAAACGTCATAACGTATAACGACATATAGAATTAAGTTTTAACGTATAACGTAATATAGAATTACGGTGTAACGTATAATACCATAGCGTAATGCGTCATAACGTATAACGTCATATCGAATTACGTCATAACGTATTACGTCACATAGCAGAACGTCATAACGTATAACGTCATATAGAATTACTGTTTAACGTATAACGTCATACAGTAATGCGTCATAACGTATAACGTCACAAAGTAAAACGACATAACGTATAACGTCATATAGAATTACGGTTTAACGTATAATACCATTGCGTAATGCGCCATAACGTGTAACGTCACATAGTAAAACGTCATAACGTATAACGACATATAGAATTACGGTTTAACGTATAACGTCATACAGTAATGCGTCATAACGTATAACGTCACATAGTAATACGTCATACCGTATAACGTCATATCGAATTACGTGATAACGTATAACGTCACATAACAAAACGTCACAACGAATAACGTCATATGGAATTACGGTTAAACGTATAACGCCATATAGAATTACGTTTTAACGTATAACGTAATATAGAATTACGGTGTAACGTATAATACCATAGCGTAATGCGTCATAACGTATAACGTCATATCGAATTACGTCATAACGTATTACGTCACATAGCAAAACGTCATAACGTATAACGTCACATAGTAAAACGTCATAACGTATAACGTCATATAGATTTACGGTTTAACGTATAACGTCATACTGTAATGCGTCATAACGTATAACGTCATGTAGTATTGCGTCATGACGGATAACGTCTTACAGTAATACGTCTTAACGTATAACGTCATATAGGAATGCGTCATAACGTATAACGCCATATAGTAATGCGTCATAACGTATAACGCCATATAGTAATGCGTCATAACGTATAACGTCACATAGAATTACGTCATAACGGATAACGTCACATAGTAATACGTCTCACCGAATAACGTCTTATAGAATTACGGTTAAACGTATAACGCCATATAGAATTACGTTTTAACGTATAACGTAATATCGAATTACGGTGTAACGTATAATACCATTGCGCAATGCGCCATAACGTGTAACGTCACATAGTAATACGTCATAACGCATAACGTCATATAGAATCACGGTTTAACGTATAACGCCATATAGCAATGCGTCATAACGGATAACGTCACATAGTAATACGTCATAACGTATAACGTCATATAGTATTACGGCATAACATATAACGTCACATAGAATTACGTCATAACGGATAACGTCACATAGTAATACGTCATAACGCATAGCGTCACATAGAATTACGGTTTAACGTATAACGTCATACAGTAATGCGTCATAACGTATAACGTCATGTAGTATTGCGTCATGACGTATTACGTCGTATAGATTTACGTCATAACGGATAACGTCTCATAGTAATACGTCATAACGTATAACGTCACACAGTATTACGTACTAACGTATAACGTCATATAGAATTACGGTTTAACGTATAACGTCATACAGTAATGCGTCATAACGTATAACGTCATATAGAATTGCGTCATGACGAATAACGTCGTATAGATTTACGTCATAATGGATAACGTCTCATAGTAATACGTCATAACGTATAACGTCACACAGTATTACGTAATAACGTATAACGTCATATAGAATTACGGTTTAACGTATAACGTCATACAGTAATGCGTCATAACGTATAACGTCATATAGTATTGCGTCATGACGTATAACGTCATATAGAAACACTGTGAAACATATAACGCCATATAGAGTTAAGTTTTAACGTATAACGTTATATAGTATGACGGTTTAACGTATAAAGCCATATAGTAATGCGTCATAACGTATAACGTCACATAGTAATACGTCATACCGTATAACGTCATATCGAATTACGTCATAACGTATAACGTCACATAGCAAAACGTCATAACGTATAACGTCACATAGTAAAACGTCATAACGTATAACGTCTTATAGAATTACGGTGTAACGTATAATACCATTGCGTAATGCGCCATAACGTGTAACGTCACATAGTAATACGTCATAACGCATAATGTCTTATAGAATTACGGTTTAACTTATAACGACATATAGTAATGCGTCATAACGTATAACGTCACATAGTAAAACGATATAACGTATAACGTCATATAGAATTACGGTTTAACGTATAACGTCATACTGTAATGCGTCATAACGTATAACGTCATATAGTATTGCGTCATGACGTATAACGTCATACTGTAATGCGTCATAACGTATAACGCCATGTAGTAATGCGTCATAACGTATAACGCCATACAGAATTACGTCATAACATATAATGTCATATAGTATTGCGTCATAACGTATAACGTCATATAGTAACGAGTCATAACGTAGAACGCCATATAGTAATACGTCATAACGTATAACGTCATATAGTATTGCGTTATCACGTATAACGTCGTTTAGCATTACATCATAATGGATAACGTCTTCTAGTAATACGTCATAACGTATAACGTCATATAGTAATGCGTCATAACGTATAACGTCATATAGTATTGCGTCATGATGTATAGCGTCTTATCGAATTACAACATAACGTATAACGTCACATAGGAAAACGTTATAACGTATAACGTCATATAGAATTACGGTTTAACGTATAACGTCATACAGTAATGCGTCATAACGTATAACGTCATATAGTATTGCGTCATGACCTATAACGCCATATAACAATGCGTCATAACGTATAACGCCATATAGTAATACGTCATATCGTATAACGACATATAGAATTACTTCATAACGTATAACGTCACATAGTATAACGTCATAACGTATAACGTCATACAGTATTACGGCATTACGTATAACGTCAGATAGAATTACGGCATAACGTATAACGTCATACTGTAATGCGTCATAACGTATAACGTCATATAATATTGCGTCATGACGTATAACGTCGTATAGAATTACGTCATAAGGGATAACGTCTTACAGTAATACGTCATAACGTATAACGTCATATAGCAATGCGTCATAACGTACAACGCCATATAGTAATGCGTCATAACGTATAACGCCATATAGTCATGCGTCATAACGTATAACGCCATATAGTACTGCGTCACGATGTATAACGTCATACAGAATTACGTCATGATGTATAACGTAATACAGAATTACGTCATAACATATAATGTCATATATTATTGCGTCATAACGTATAACGTCATATAGTATTACGGCATAACATATAACGTGACATAGAATTACGTCATAACGGATAACGTCACATAGTAAAACGTCATAACGTATAACGTCATATAGTATTACGGCATACCGTATAACGTCATATAGTATTACGATATAACGTATAACGTCATACAGTAATGCGTCATAACGTATAACGTCATGTAGTATAGCGTCATGACGTATAACGTCGTATAGCATTACGTGATAATGGATAAAGTCTTCTAGTAATACGTCATAACGTATAACGTCATATAGAATTACGATTTAACGTATAACGTCATATAGTATTACGGTCTAACGTATAACGTCATACAGTAATGCGTCATAACGTATAACGTCATATAGAAATACGGTTTAACGAATAACGTCATACTGTAATGCGTCATAACGTATAACGTCATATAGTATTGCGTCATGATGTATAACGTCGTATAGAATTACGTCATAACGGATAACGTCTTCTAGTAATACGTCATAACGTATAACGTCATATAGCAATGCGTCATAACGTATAACGTCATATAGAATTATTGTGTTACGTATAACGTCATGCAGGAATTCCTCATAACGTATAACGTCTCATAGTAATACGTCACAACGAATAACGTCATATAGTATTACGGCATACCGTACAACGTCATATAGAATTACGATATAACGTATAACGTCATACAGTAATGCGTCATAACGTATAACGTCATATAGTATAGCGTCATGACGTATAACGTCGTATAGCATTACGTGATAATGGATAAAGTCTTCTAGTAATACGTCATAACGTAAAACGTCATATAGTAATACGTCACAACGAATAGCGTCATATAGAATTACCGTTAAACGTATAACGCCATATAGAATTACGTTTTAACGTATAACGTAATATAGAATTACGGTGTAACGCATAATACCATAGCGTAATGCGTCATATCGAATAACGTCACATAGTAATACGTCATAACGCATAAAGTCATATAGAATTACGGTTTAACGTATAACGTTATACAGTAATACGTCATAACGTATATCGTCATATAGCAATGCGTCATAACGTATAACGTCACATAGTAATGCGTCATAACGTATAACGCCATATAGAATTGTTGTGTAACGTATAACGTCATACAGGAATTCCTCATAACGTATAACGTCTCATAGTAATACGTCACAACGAATAACGTCATATAGAGTTACGGTTTAACGTATAACGCCATAAAGAATTACTTCATAACGTATAACGTCACATAGTATAACGTCATAACGTATAACGTCATATAGAATTACGGCATAACGTATAACGTCATACAGTAATGCGTCATAACGTATAACGTCATATAGTATTACGGCATACCGTATAACGTCATATAGAATTACGGCATAACGTATAACGTCATACTGTAATGCGTCATAACGTATAACGTCATATAGTATAGCGTCATGACGTATAACGTCGTATAGCATTACGTCATAATGGATAAAGTCTTCTAGTAATACGTTATAACGTATAACGTCATATAGTAATACGTCACAACGAATAGCGTCATATAGAATTACCGTTAAACGTATAACGCCATATAGAACTACGCTTGAACGTATAACGTAATATAGAATTACGGTGTAACGTATAATACCATAGCGTAATGCGTCATATCGTGTAACGTCACATAGTAATACGTCATAACGCATAAAGTCATATAGAATTACGGTTTAACGTATAACGTTATACAGTAATACGTCATAACGTATATCGTCATATAGCAATGCGTCATAACGTATAACGCCATAGAGTAATGCGTCATACCGTATAACGTCATATCGAATTACGTCATAACGTATAACGTCAGATAGCAAAACGTCATAATGTATCACGTCACATAGTAAAACGTCATAACGTATAACGTCATGTAGAATTACGGTTTAACGTATAACGTCATACTGTAATGCATCATAACTTATAACGTCATATAGTATTGCGTCATGACGTATAACGTCGTATAGAATTACGTCATAACGTATAACGCCATATAGTACTGCGTCATGATGTATAAGGTCATACAGAATTACGTCATGATGTATAACGTCATACAGAATTACGTCATGATGTATAACGTCATACAGAATTACGTCATAACATATAATGTCATACAGTATTGCATCATAACGTATAACGTCATATAGTATTACCGTTTAACGTATAACGTCATACAGTAATGCGTCATAACGTATAACGTCAAATAGAAATACGTCACAACGAATAGCGTCATATAGAATTACCGTTAAACGTATAACGCCATATAGAATTACGTTCTAACGTATAACGTAATATAGAATTACGGTGTAACGCATAATACCATAGCGTAATGCGTCATATCGTGTAACGTCACATAGTAATACGTCATAACGCATAAAGTCATATAGAATTACGGTTTAACGTATAACGCTATACAGTAATACGTCATAACGTATATCGTCATATAGCAATGCGTCATAACGTATAACGCCATAGAGTAATGCGTCATAACGTATAACGTCATATAGAATTATTGTGTAACGTATAACGTCATACAGGAATTCCTCATAACGTATAACGTCTCATAGTAATACATCACAACGAATAACGTCATATAGAGTTACGGTTCAACGTATAACGCCATAAAGAATTACTTCATAACGTATAACGTCACATAGTATAACGTCATAACGTATAACGTCATATGGAATTACGGCATAACGTATAACGTCATACAGTAATGCGTCATAACGTATAACGTCATATAGTATAGCGTCATGACGTATAACGTCGTATAGCATTACATCATAATGGATAACGTCTTCTAGTAATACGTCATAACGTATAACGTCATATAGAATTACGGTTTAACGAATAACGTCATACTGTAATGCGTCATAACGTATAACGCCATATAGTAATGCGTCATAACGTATAACGCCATATAGTACTGCGTCATAACGTATAACGCCATATAGTACTGCGTCATGATGTATAACGTCATACAGAATTACGTCATGATGTATAACGTCATACAGAATTACGTCATAACATATAATGTTATATCGTATTGCGTCATAACGTATAACGTCATACAGAATTACGTCATGATGTATAACGTCATACAGAATTACGTCATAACATATATTGTTATATAGTATTGCGTCATAACGTATAACGTCATACAGAATTACGTCATAACATATAATGTTATATAGTATTGCGTCATAACGTATAACGCCATATAGTAATGCGTCATAACGTATAACGCCATATAGTACTGCGTCATAACGTATAGCGTCATATAGTATAGCGTCATGACGTATAACGTCGTATAGCATTACATCATAATGGATAACGTCTTCTAGTAATACGTCATAACGTATAAAGTCATATAGAATTACGGTTTAACGAATAACGTCATACTGTTATGCGTCATAACGTATAACGTCATATAGTATTGCGTCATGAGGTATAACGTCGTATAGAATTACGTCATAACCTATAACGTCTTACAGTAATACGTCATAACGTATAACGTCATATAGCAATGCGTCATAACGTATAACGCCATATAGTAATGCGTCATAACGTATAACGCCATATAGAATTACGGTTTAACGAATAACGTCATACTGTAATGCGTCATAACGTATAACGTCATATAGTATCACGGCATACCGTATAACGTCATATAGAATTACGTCATAATGGATAAAGTCTTCTAGTAATACGTCATAACGTATAACGTCATATAGAATTACGATTTAACGTATAACGTCATATAGTATTACGGTTTAACGTATAACGCAATACAGTAATGCGTCATAACGTATAACGTCATATAGTAATACGTCACAACGAATAGCGTCATATAGAATTACCGTTAAACGTATAACGCCATATAGAACTACGTTTGAACGTATAACGTAATATAGAATTACGGTGTAACGTATAATACCATAGCGTAATGCGTCATATCGTGTAACGTCACATAGTAATACGTCATAACGCATAACGTCATATAGAATTACGATTTAGCGCATAACGCCATATAGTAGTGCGTCATAACGTATAACGTCACATAGTAATTCGTCATACAGTATAACGTCATATCGAATTACGTCATAACGTATAACGTCAGATAGCAAAACGTCATAATGTATAACGTCACATAGTAAAACGTCATAACGTATAACGTCATGTAGAATTACGGTTTAACGTATAACGTCATACTGTAATGCATCATAACTTATAACGTCATATAGTATTGCGTCATGACGTATAACGTCGTATAGAATTACGTCATAACGGATAACGTCTTACAGTAATACGTCATAACGTATAACGTCATATAGTAATGCGTCATAACGTATAACGCCATATAGTCATGCGTCATAAAGTATAACGCCATATAGTACTACGTCATGATGTATAACGTCATACAGAATTACGTCATGATGTATAACGTCATACAGAATTACGTCATAACATATAATGTCATATAGTATTGCGTCATAACGTATAACGTCACATAGTATTACGGCATAACATATAACGTCACATAGAATTACGTCATAACGGATAACGTCACATAGTAAAACGTCATAACGTATAACGTCATATAGTATTACGGCATACCGTATAACGTCATATAGAATTACGATATAACGTATAACGTCATACAGTAATGCGTCATAACGTATAACGTCATATAGTATAGCGTCATGACGTATAACGTCATATAGAATTACGTCATAATGGATAAAGTCTTCTAGTAATACGTCATAACGTATAACGTCATATAGAATTACGATTTAACGTATAACGTCATATAGTAGTGCGTCATAACGTATAACGCCATATAGTCATGCGTCATAACGTATAACGCCATATAGTACTGCGTCATGATTTATAACGTCATACAGAATTACGTCATGATGTATAACGTCATACAGAATTACGTCATAACATATAATGTCATATGGTATTTAGTCATAACGTATAACGTCATATAGTATTACGGCATAACATATAACGTTACATAGAATTACGTCATAATGGATAAAGTCTTCTAGTAATACGTCATAACGTATAACGTCATATAGAATTACGATTTAACGTATAACGTCATATAGTATTACGGTTTAACGTATAACGTCATACAGTAATGCGTCATAACGTATAACGTCATATAGTAATACGTCACAACGAATAGCGTCATATAGAATTACCGTTAAACGTATAACGCCATATAGAATTACGTTTTAACGTATAACGTAATATAGAATTACAGTGTAACGCATAATACCATAGCGTAATGCGTCATACCGTGTAACGTCACATAGTAATACGTCATAACGCATAAAGTCATATAGAATTACGGTTTAACGTATAACGTTATACAGTAATACGTCGTAACGTATATCGTCATATAGCAATGCGTCATAACGTATAACGTCACATAGTAATGCGTCATAACGTATAACGTCATATAGAATTATTGTGTAACGTATAACGTCATACAGGGATTCCTCATAACGTATAACGTCTCATAGTAATACGTCACAACGAATAACGTCATATAGCAATGCGTCATAACGTATAACGCCATATAGTAATGCGTCATAACGCATAACGCCATATAGTACTGCGTCATAACGTATAACGCCATATAGTACTGCGTCATGATGTATAACGTCATACAGAATTACGGCATAACATATAACGTCACATAGAACTACGTCATAACGGATAATGTCACATAGTAAAAGGTCATAACGTATAACGTCACATAGTAATACGTCATACCGTATAACGTCATATCGAATTACGTCATAACGTATTATGTCACATAGCAAAACATCATAACGTATAACGTCATATAGACTTACGGTTAAACGTATAACGTCATATAGTAATGAGTCATGACGTATAACGTCGCATAGCATTACGTCATAATGGATAACGTCTTCTAGTAATATGTCATAACGTATAACGTCACATAGAATTACGGTTTAACGTATAACGTCATACAGTAATGCGTCATAACGTATAACGTCATGTAGTATTGCGTCATGACGTATTACGTCGTATAGATTTACGTCATAACGGATAACGTCTCATAGTAATACGTCATAACGTATAACGTCACACAGTATTACGTAATAACGTATAACGTCATATAGAATTACGGTTTAACGTATAACGTCATACAGTAATGCGTCATAACGTATAACGTCATATAGAATTGCGTCATGACGAATAACGTCGTATAGATTTACGTCATAATGGATAACGTCTCATAGTAATACGTCATAACGTATAACGTCACACAGTATTACGTAATAACGTATAACGTCATATAGAATTACGGTTTAACGTATAACGTCATACAGTAATGCGTCATAACGTATAACGTCATATAGTATTGCGTCATGACGTATAACGTCATATAGAAACACTGTGAAACATATAACGCCATATAGAGTTAAGTTGTAACGTATAACGTTATATAGTATGACGGTTTAACGTATAAAGCCATATAGTAATGCGTCATAACGTATAACGTCACATAGTAATACGTCATACCGTATAACGTCATATCGAATTACGTCATAACGTATAACGTCACATAGCAAAACGTCATAACGTATAACGTCACATAGTAAAACGTCATAACGTATAACGTCTTATAGAATTACGGTGTAACGTATAATACCATTGCGTAATGCGCCATAACGTGTAACGTCACATAGTAATACGTCATAACGCATAATGTCTTATAGAATTACGGTTTAACTTATAACGACATATAGTAATGCGTCATAACGTATAACGTCACATAGTAAAACGATATAACGTATAACGTCATATAGAATTACGGTTTAACGTATAACGTCATACTGTAATGCGTCATAACGTATAACGTCATATAGTATTGCGTCATGACGTATAACGTCATACTGTAATGCGTCATAACGTATAACGCCATGTAGTAATGCGTCATAACGTATAACGCCATACAGAATTACGTCATAACATATAATGTCATATAGTATTGCGTCATAACGTATAACGTCATATAGTAACGAGTCATAACGGAGAACGCCATATAGTAATACGTCATAACGTATAACGTCATATAGTATTGCGTTATCACGTATAACGTCATATCGAATTACGTCATAACGTATTATGTCACATAGCAAAACATCATAACGTATAACGTCATATAGACTTACGGTTAAACGTATAACGTCATATAGTAATGAGTCATGACGTATAACGTCGCATAGCATTACATCATAATGGATAACGTCTTCTAGTAATACGTCATAACGTATAACGTCATATAGTAATGCGTCATAACGTATAACGTCATATAGTATTGCGTCATGATGTATAGCGTCTTATCGAATTACAACATAACGTATAACGTCACATAGGAAAACGTTATAACGTATAACGTCATATAGAATTACGGTTTAACGTATAACGTCATACAGTAATGCGTCATAACGTATAACGTCATATAGTATTGCGTCATGACCTATAACGCCATATAACAATGCGTCATAACGTATAACGCCATATAGTAATACGTCATATCGTATAACGACATATAGAATTACTTCATAACGTATAACGTCACATAGTATAACGTCATAACGTATAACGTCATACAGTATTACGGCATTACGTATAACGTCAGATAGAATTACGGCATAACGTATAACGTCATACTGTAATGCGTCATAACGTATAACGTCATATAATATTGCGTCATGACGTATAACGTCGTATAGAATTACGTCATAAGGGATAACGTCTTACAGTAATACGTCATAACGTATAACGTCATATAGCAATGCGTCATAACGTATAACGCCATATAGTAATGCGTCATAACGTATAACGCCATATAGTCATGCGTCATAACGTATAACGCCATATAGTACTGCGTCACGATGTATAACGTCATACAGAATTACGTCATGATGTATAACGTAATACAGAATTACGTCATAACATATAATGTCATATATTATTGCGTCATAACGTATAACGTCATATAGTATTACGGCATAACATATAACGTGACATAGAATTACGTCATAACGGATAACGTCACATAGTAAAACGTCATAACGTATAACGTCATATAGTATTACGGCATACCGTATAACGTCATATAGTATTACGATATAACGTATAACGTCATACAGTAATGCGTCATAACGTATAACGTCATATAGTATAGCGTCATGACGTATAACGTCGTATAGCATTACGTGATAATGGATAAAGTCTTCTAGTAATACGTCATAACGTATAACGTCATATAGAATTACGATTTAACGTATAACGTCATATAGTATTACGGTCTAACGTATAACGTCATACAGTAATGCGTCATAACGTATAACGTCATATAGAAATACGGTTTAACGAATAACGTCATACTGTAATGCGTCATAACGTATAACGTCATATAGTATTGCGTCATGATGTATAACGTCGTATAGAATTACGTCATAACGGATAACGTCTTCTAGTAATACGTCATAACGTATAACGTCATATAGCAATGCGTCATAACGTATAACGTCATATAGAATTATTGTGTTACGTATAACGTCATGCAGGAATTCCTCATAACGTATAACGTCTCATAGTAATACGTCACAACGAATAACGTCATATAGTATTACGGCATACCGTACAACGTCATATAGAATTACGATATAACGTATAACGTCATACAGTAATGCGTCATAACGTATAACGTCATATAGTATAGCGTCATGACGTATAACGTCGTATAGCATTACGTGATAATGGATAAAGTCTTCTAGTAATACGTCATAACGTAAAACGTCATATAGTAATACGTCACAACGAATAGCGTCATATAGAATTACCGTTAAACGTATAACGCCATATAGAATTACGTTTTAACGTATAACGTAATATAGAATTACGGTGTAACGCATAATACCATAGCGTAATGCGTCATATCGAATAACGTCACATAGTAATACGTCATAACGCATAAAGTCATATAGAATTACGGTTTAACGTATAACGTTATACAGTAATACGTCATAACGTATATCGTCATATAGCAATGCGTCATAACGTATAACGTCACATAGTAATGCGTCATAACGTATAACGCCATATAGAATTGTTGTGTAACGTATAACGTCATACAGGAATTCCTCATAACGTATAACGTCTCATAGTAATACGTCACAACGAATAACGTCATATAGAGTTACGGTTTAACGTATAACGCCATAAAGAATTACTTCATAACGTATAACGTCACATAGTATAACGTCATAACGTATAACGTCATATAGAATTACGGCATAACGTATAACGTCATACAGTAATGCGTCATAACGTATAACGTCATATAGTATTACGGCATACCGTATAACGTCATATAGAATTACGGCATAACGTATAACGTCATACTGTAATGCGTCATAACGTATAACGTCATATAGTATAGCGTCATGACGTATAACGTCGTACAGCATTACGTCATAATGGATAAAGTCTTCTAGTAATACGTTATAACGTATAACGTCATATAGTAATACGTCACAACGAATAGCGTCATATAGAATTACCGTTAAACGTATAACGCCATATAGAACTACGCTTGAACGTATAACGTAATATAGAATTACGGTGTAACGTATAATACCATAGCGTAATGCGTCATATCGTGTAACGTCACATAGTAATACGTCATAACGCATAAAGTCATATAGAATTACGGTTTAACGTATAACGTTATACAGTAATACGTCATAACGTATATCGTCATATAGCAATGCGTCATAACGTATAACGCCATAGAGTAATGCGTCATACCGTATAACGTCATATCGAATTACGTCATAACGTATAACGTCAGATAGCAAAACGTCATAATGTATAACGTCACATAGTAAAACGTCATAACGTATAACGTCATGTAGAATTACGGTTTAACGTATAACGTCATACTGTAATGCATCATAACTTATAACGTCATATAGTATTGCGTCATGACGTATAACGTCGTATAGAATTACGTCATAACGTATAACGCCATATAGTACTGCGTCATGATGTATAACGTCATACAGAATTACGTCATGATGTATAACGTCATACAGAATTACGTCATGATGTATAACGTCATACAGAATTACGTCATAACATATAATGTCATACATTATTGCATCATAACGTATAACGTCATATAGTATTACCGTTTAACGTATAACGTCATACAGTAATGCGTCATAACGTATAACGTCAAATAGAAATACGTCACAACGAATAGCGTCATATAGAATTACCGTTAAACGTATAACGCCATATAGAATTACGTTCTAACGTATAACGTAATATAGAATTACGGTGTAACGCATAATACCATAGCGTAATGCGTCATATCGTGTAACGTCACATAGTAATACGTCATAACGCATAAAGTCATATAGAATTACGGTTTAACGTATAACGCTATACAGTAATACGTCATAACGTATATCGTCATATAGCAATGCGTCATAACGTATAACGCCATAGAGTAATGCGTCATAACGTATAACGTCATATAGAATTATTGTGTAACGTATAACGTCATACAGGAATTCCTCATAACGTATAACGTCTCATAGTAATACATCACAAAGAATAACGTCATATAGAGTTACGGTTCAACGTATAACGCCATAAAGAATTACTTCATAACGTATAACGTCACATAGTATAACGTCATAACGTATAACGTCATATGGAATTACGGCATAACGTATAACGTCATACAGTAATGCGTCATAACGTATAACGTCATATAGTATAGCGTCATGACGTATAACGTCGTATAGCATTACATCATAATGGATAACGTCTTCTAGTAATACGTCATAACGTATAACGTCATATAGAATTACGGTTTAACGAATAACGTCATACTGTAATGCGTCATAACGTATAACGACATATAGTAATGCGTCATAACGTATAACGCCATATAGAACTGCGTCATAACGTATAACGCCATATAGTACTGCGTCATGATGTATAACGTCATACAGAATTACGTCATGATGTATAACGTCATACAGAATTACGTCATAACATATAATGTTATATAGTATTGCGTCATAACGTATAACGTCATACAGAATTACGTCATGATGTATAACGTCATACAGAATTACGTCATAACATATATTGTTATATAGTATTGCGTCATAACGTATAACGTCATACAGAATTACGTCATAACATATAATGTTATATAGTATTGCGTCATAACGTATAACGCCATATAGTAATGCGTCATAACGTATAACGCCATATAGTACTGCGTCATAACGTATAACGTCATATAGTATAGCGTCATGACGTATAACGTCGTATAGCATTACGATTTAACGTATAACGTCATATAGTATTACGGTTTAACGTATAACGTCATACAGTAATGCGTCATAACGTATAGCGTCATATAGTATAGCGTCATGACGTATAACGTCGTATAGCATTACATCATAATGGATAACGTCTTCTAGTAATACGTCATAACGTATAAAGTCATATAGAATTACGGTTTAACGAATAACGTCATACTGTTATGCGTCATAACGTATAACGTCATATAGTATTGCGTCATGAGGTATAACGTCGTATAGAATTACGTCATAACCTATAACGTCTTACAGTAATACGTCATAACGTATAACGTCATATAGCAATGCGTCATAACGTATAACGCCATATAGTAATGCGTCATAACGTATAACGCCATATAGAATTACGGTTTAACGAATAACGTCATACTGTAATGCGTCATAACGTATAACGTCATATAGTATCACGGCATACCGTATAACGTCATATAGAATTACGTCATAATGGATAAAGTCTTCTAGTAATACGTCATAACGTATAACGTCATATAGAATTACGATTTAACGTATAACGTCATATAGTATTACGGTTTAACGTATAACGCACTACAGTAATGCGTCATAACGTATAACGTCATATAGTAATACGTCACAACGAATAGCGTCATATAGAATTACCGTTAAACGTATAACGCCATATAGAACTACGTTTGAACGTATAACGTAATATAGAATTACGGTGTAACGTATAATACCATAGCGTAATGCGTCATATCGTGTAACGTCACATAGTAATACGTCATAACGCATAACGTCATATAGAATTACGATTTAGCGCATAACGCCATATAGTAGTGCGTCATAACGTATAACGTCACATAGTAATTCGTCATACAGTATAACGTCATATCGAATTACGTCATAACGTATAACGTCAGATAGCAAAACGTCATAATGTATAACGTCACATAGTAAAACGTCATAACGTATAACGTCATGTAGAATTACGGTTTAACGTATAACGTCATACTGTAATGCATCATAACTTATAACGTCATATAGTATTGCGTCATGACGTATAACGTCGTATAGAATTACGTCATAACGGATAACGTCTTACAGTAATACGTCATAACGTATAACGTCATATAGTAATGCGTCATAACGTATAACGCCATATAGTCATGCGTCATAAAGTATAACGCCATATAGTACTACGTCATGATGTATAACGTCATACAGAATTACGTCATGATGTATAACGTCATACAGAATTACGTCATAACATATAATGTCATATAGTATTGCGTCATAACGTATAACGTCACATAGTATTACGGCATAACATATAACGTCACATAGAATTACGTCATAACGGATAACGTCACATAGTAAAACGTCATAACGTATAACGTCATATAGTATTACGGCATACCGTATAACGTCATATAGAATTACGATATAACGTATAACGTCATACAGTAATGCGTCATAACGTATAACGTCATATAGTATAGCGTCATGACGTATAACGTCATATAGAATTACGTCATAATGGATAAAGTCTTCTAGTAATACGTCATAACGTATAACGTCATATAGAATTACGATTTAACGTATAACGTCATATAGTAGTGCGTCATAACGTATAACGCCATATAGTCATGCGTCATAACGTATAACGCCATATAGTACTGCGTCATGATTTATAACGTCATACAGAATTACGTCATGATGTATAACGTCATACAGAATTACGTCATAACATATAATGTCATATGGTATTTAGTCATAACGTATAACGTCATATAGTATTACGGCATAACATATAACGTTACATAGAATTACGTCATAATGGATAAAGTCTTCTAGTAATACGTCATAACGTATAACGTCATATAGAATTACGATTTAACGTATAACGTCATATAGTATTACGGTTTAACGTATAACGTCATACAGTAATGCGTCATAACGTATAACGTCATATAGTAATACGTCACAACGAATAGCGTCATATAGAATTACCGTTAAACGTATAACGCCATATAGAATTACGTTTTAACGTATAACGTAATATAGAATTACAGTGTAACGCATAATACCATAGCGTAATGCGTCATACCGTGTAACGTCACATAGTAATACGTCATAACGCATAAAGTCATATAGAATTACGGTTTAACGTATAACGTTATACAGTAATACGTCGTAACGTATATCGTCATATAGCAATGCGTCATAACGTATAACGTCACATAGTAATGCGTCATAACGTATAACGTCATATAGAATTATTGTGTAACGTATAACGTCATACAGGGATTCCTCATAACGTATAACGTCTCATAGTAATACGTCACAACGAATAACGTCATATAGCAATGCGTCATAACGTATAACGCCATATAGTAATGCGTCATAACGCATAACGCCATATAGTACTGCGTCATAACGTATAACGCCATATAGTACTGCGTCATGATGTATAACGTCATACAGAATTACGGCATAACATATAACGTCACATAGAACTACGTCATAACGGATAATGTCACATAGTAAAAGGTCATAACGTATAACGTCACATAGTAATACGTCATACCGTATAACGTCATATCGAATTACGTCATAACGTATTATGTCACATAGCAAAACATCATAACGTATAACGTCATATAGACTTACGGTTAAACGTATAACGTCATATAGTAATGAGTCATGACGTATAACGTCGCATAGCATTACGTCATAATGGATAACGTCTTCTAGTAATATGTCATAACGTATAACGTCATATAGAATTACGGCATAACGTATAACGTCATACAGTAATTCCTCATAACGTATAAAGTCACATAGTAATTCGTCACAACGAATAACGTCATATAGAATTGCGGTTAAACGTATAACTCCATATAGAATTACGGTTAAACGTGTAACGCCATATAGAATTACGTTTTAACGTATAACGTAATATAGAATTGCGGTGTAACGTATAATACCATAGCGTAATGCGTCATATCGTGTAACGTCACATAGTAATACGTCATAACGCATAACGTCATATAGAATTACGGTTTAACGTATAACGTCATTCAGTAGTGCGTCATAACGTATAACGTCACATAGTAACATGTCATACCGTATAACGTCATATCGAATTACGTCATAACGTATTATGTCACATAGCAAAACATCATAACGTATAACGTCATATAGACTTACGGTTAAACGTATAACGTCATATAGTAATGAGTCATAACGTATAACGCCATATAGTAATACGTCATAACGTATAACGTCATTTTGAATTACTTCATAACGTATAACGTCACATAGTAATACGTCATAACGTATAACGTCATATAGAATTTCGGTTTAACGTATAACGCCAGATAGCAATGCGACATAACGTATAACGTCACATAGTAATACGTCATAACGTATAACGTCATATAGTATTGCGGTTTAACGTATAACGTCATATAGTAATGCGTCATAACGTATAACGCCATATAGTAATGCGTCATAACGTATAATGCCATATAGAATTACGGTTTAACGTATAACACCATACAGTAATGCGTCATAACGTATAACGCCATATAGTAATCCGTCATAACGTATAACGTCATATAGTATTGCGTCATGACGTATAACGTAGAATAGAATTACGACATAACGTGCTACATCAAATAGTAATACGTCATAACGTTTAACGTCATATAGAATTACGACATAACGTATAGCGTAACATAGTAATACGTCATAACGTATAACGTCATAAAGAATTACTTCATAACGTATAACGTCATATAGTAATGTGTCGTAACGTATAACGCCATATAGTAATGCGTTATACCGTATAACGTCACATAGTAATACGTCATAACGTATAACGTTATAAAGAATTACTTCATAACGTATAACGTCAAATAGTAATACGTTATAACGTATAACGTCATATAGAATTACGGTTTAACGTATAACGTCATATAGTAATGCGTCGTAACGTATAACGCCATGTAGTAATGCGTCGTACCGTATAACGTCACATAGTAATACGTTACAACGTATAACGTCATATAGAATTACGGTTTAACATATAACGCCAGATAGAATTACGTTTTAACGTATAACGTAATATAGAATTACGGTGTAACGTATAATACCATAGCGTAATGCGTCATAACGTGTAACGTCACGTAGTAATAGGTCATAACGCATAACGTCTTATAGAATTACGGTTTAACGTATAACGCCATATAGTAGAACGTCATAACGTATAATGTCATATAGTAATACGTCATAACGTATAACGTCACATAGAATTCCGGTTTAACGTATAACGTTATAGTGTAATGCGTCATAACGTATAACGCCATATAGTAATACGTCATAACGTATAACGTCACATAGAATTCCGGTTTAACGTATAACGTTATAGTGTAATGCGTCATAACGTGTAACGTCACATAGTAATACGTCATAACGCATAACGTCTTATAGAATTACGGTTTAACGTATAACGCCATATAGTATAACGTCATAACGTATAATGTCATATAGTAATACGTCATAACGTATAACGTCACATAGAATTCCGGTTTAACGTATAACGTTATAGTGTAATGCGTCATAACGTATAACGTCACATAGTAATACGTCGTAACGAATAACGTCACATAGTAAAACGTCATAACGTATAACGTCAAATAGTAATACGTTATAACGTATAACGTCATATAGAATTACGGTTTAACGTATAACGTCATATAGTATTACGGTTTAACGTATAACGTCATACAGTAATGCGTCATAACGTATAACGTCATATAGTAATACGTTACAACTAATAACGTCATATAGTATTACGGTTAAACGTATAACTCCATATAGAATTACGTTTTAACGTATAACGTAATGTAGAATTACGGTGTAACGTATAATACCATAGCGTAATGCGTCATATCGTGTAACGTCACATAATAATACGTCATAACGCATAACGTCATATAAAATTACGGTTTAACGTATAACGTCATACAGTAATGCATCATAACTTATAACGTCACATAGAATTCCGGTTTAACGTATAAGGTTATAGTGAAATGCGTCATAACGTATAACGCCATATAGAACAACGGCATAACGTATAACGTAACATAGAATTGCATCATAACGGATAACGTCACATACTAGTACGTCATAACGCATAACGTCATATAGAATTACGGTTTAACGTATAACGCCATATAGTAATGCGTCATAACGTATAACGTCACATAGTAATACGTCATACCGTATAACGTCATATCGAATTACGTCATAACGTATTATGTCACATAGCAAAACATCATAACGTATAACGTCATATAGACTTACGGTTAAACGTATAACGTCATATAGTAATGAGTCATAACGTATAACGCCATATAGTAATACGTCATAACGTATAACGTCATTTTGAATTACTTCATAACGTATAACGTCACATAGTAATACGTCATAACGTATAACGTCACATAGTAATACGTCATACCGTATAACGTCATATCGAATTACGTCATAACGTATTATGTCACATAGTAAAACATCATGACGTATAGCGTCATATAGACTTACGGTTAAACGTATAACGTCATATAGTAATGAGTCATGACGTATAACGTCGCATAGCATTACGTCATAATGGGTAACGTCTTCTAGTAATACGTCATAACGTATAACGTCATATAGAATTACGGCATAACGTATAACGTCATACAGTAATTCCTCATAACGTATAAAGTCACATAGTAATTCGTCACAACGAATAACGTCATATAGAATTGCGGTTAAACGTATAACTCCATATAGAATTGCGGTTAAACGTGTAACGCCATATAGAATTACGTTTTAACGTATAACGTAATATAGAATTACGGTGTAACGTATAATACCATAGCGTAATGCGTCATAACGTGTAACGTCACATAGTAATACGTCATAACGCATAACGTCATATAGAATAACGGTTTAACGTATAACGTCATTCAGTAATGCGTCATAACGTATAACGTCACATAGTAATATGTCATACCGTATAACGTCATATCGAATTACGTCATAACGTATTATGTCACATAGCAAAACATCATAACGTATAACGTCATATAGACTTACGGTTAAACGTATAACGTCATATAGTAATGAGTCATAACGTATAACGCCATATAGTAATACGTCATAACGTATAACGTCATTTTGAATTACTTCATAACGTATAACGACACATAGTAATACGTCATAACGTATAACGTCATATAGAATTTCGGTTTAACGTATAATGCCAGATAGCAATGCGACATAACGTATAACGTCACATAGTAATACGTCATAACGTATAACGCCATATAGAGTTACGGTTTAACGTATAACGTCATACAGTAATGCATCATAACGTATAACGTCATATAGTATTGCGTCATGACGTATAACGTAACATAGTAATACGTCATAACGTATAACGCCATATAGTAATACGTCATAACGGATAACGTCACACTGTATTACGTAATAACGTATAACGTCATATAGTAATGCGTCATAACGTATAATGTCATATAGAATTACGGTTTAACGTATAACACCATACAGTAATGCGTCATAACGTATAACGCCATATAGTAATCCGTCATAACGTATAACGTCATATAGTATTGCGTCATGACGTATAACGTAGAATAGAATTACGACATAACGTGCTACATCAAATAGTAATACGTCATAACGTATAACGTCATATAGAATTACGACATAACGTATAGCGTAACATAGTAATACGTCATAACGTATAACGTCATAAAGAATTACTTCATAACGGATAACGTCATATAGTAATGTGTCGTAACGTATAACGCCATATAGTAATGCGTTATACCGTATAACGTCACATAGTAATACGTCATAACGTATAACGTCATAAAGAATTACTTCATAACGTATAACGTCAAATAGTAATACGTTATAACGTATAACGTCATATAGAATTACGGTTTAACGTATAACGTCATATAGTAATGCGTCGTAACGTATAACGCCATGTAGTAATGCGTCGTACCGTATAACGTCACATAGTAATACGTTACAACGTATAACGTCATATAGAATTACGGTTTAACATTTAACGCCATATAGCAATGCGTCATAACGTATAACCTCACATAGTAATACGTCATAACGTATAACATCATATAGAATTATTGTTTAACGTATAACGTCATACAGTAATTCCACATAACGTATAACGTCACATAGTAATACGTCATAACGTATAACGTCACATAGTAATACGTCATACCGTATAACGTCATATCGAATTACGTCATAACGTATTATGTCACATAGCAAAACATCATAACGTATAACGTCATATAGACTTACGGTTAAACGTATAACGTCATATAGTAATGAGTCATAACGTATAACGCCATATAGTAATACGTCATAACGTATAACGTCATTTTGAATTACTTCATAACGTATAACGTCACATAGTAATACGTTATAACGTATAACACCATACAGTAATGCGTCATACCGTATAACGTCATATCGAATTACGTCATAACGTATTATGTCACATAGCAAAACATCATAACGTATAACGTCATATAGACTTACGGTTAAACGTATAACGTCATATAGTAATGAGTCATGACGTATAACGTCATATAGTATTACGGTTTAACGTATAACGTCATACAGTAATGCGTCATAACGTATAACGTCATATAGTAATACGTTACAACTAATAACGTCATATAGAATTACGGTTAAACGTATAACTCCATATAGAATTACGTTTTAACGTATAACGTAATATAGAATTACGGTGTAACGTATAATACCATAGCGTAATGCGTCATATCGTGTAACGTCACATAATAATACGTCATAACGCATAACGTCATATAAAATTACGGTTTAACGTATAACGTCATACAGTAATGCATCATAACGTATAACGTCACATAGAATTCCGGTTTAACGTATAACGTTATAGTGTAATGCGTCATAACGTATAACGCCATATAGAACAACGGCATAACGTATAACGTAACATAGAATTGCGTCATAACGGATAACGTCACATACTAGTATGTCATAACGCATAACGTCATATAGAATTACGGTTTAACGTATAACGCCATATAGTAATGCGTCATAACGTATAACGTCACATAGTAATACGTCATACCGTATAACGTCATATCGAATTACGTCATAACGTATTATGTCACATAGCAAAACATCATAACGTATAACGTCATATAGACTTACGGTTAAACGTATAACGTCATATAGTAATGAGTCATGACGTATAACGTCGCATAGCATTACGTCATAATGGGTAACGTCTTCTAGTAATACGTCATAACGTATAACGTCATATAGAATTACGGCATAACGTATAACGTCATACAGTATTTCCTCATAACGTATAAAGTCACATAGTAATTCGTCACAACGAATAACGTCATATAGAATTGCGGTTAAACGTATAACTCCATATAGAATTACGGTTAAACGTGTAACGCCATATAGAATTACGTTTTAACGTATAACGTAATATAGAATTACGGTGTAACGTATAATACCATAGCGTAATGCGTCATATCGTGTAACGTCACATAGTAATACGTCATAACGCATAACGTCATATAGAATTACGGTTTAACGTATAACGTCATTCAGTAATGCGTCATAACGTATAACGTCACATAGTAATATGTCATACCGTATAACGTCATATCGAATTACGTCATAACGTATTATGTCACATAGCAAAACATCATAACGTATAACGTCATATCGACTTACGGTTAAACGTATAACGTCATATAGTAATGAGTCATAACGTATAACGCCATATAGTAATACGTCATAACGTATAACGTCATTTTGAATTACTTCATAACGTATAACGTCACATAGTAATACGTCATAACGTATAACGTCATATAGAATTTCGGTTTAACGTATAATGCCAGATAGCAATGCGACATAACGTATAACGTCACATAGTAATACGTCATAACGTATAACGCCATATAGAGTTACGGTTTAACGTATAACGTCATACAGTAATGCATCATAACGTATAACGTCATATAGTATTGCGTCATGACGTATAACGTATCATAGTAATACGTCATAACGTATAACGCCATATAGTAATACGTCATAACGGATAACGTCCCACTGTATTACGTAATAACGTATAACGTCATATAGTATTGCGGTTTAACGTATAACGTCATATAGTAATGCGTCATAACGTATAACGCCTATAGTAATGCGTCATAACGTATAACGTCATATAGTATTACGGTTTAACGTATAACGTCATACAGTAATGCGTCATAACGTATAACGTCATATAGTAATACGTTACAACTAATAACGTCATATAGTATTACGGTTAAACGTATAACTCCATATAGAATTACGTTTTAACGTATAACGTAATGTAGAATTACGGTGTAACGTATAATACCATAGCGTAATGCGTCATATCGTGTAACGTCACATAATAATACGTCATAACGCATAACGTCATATAAAATTACGGTTTAACGTATAACGTCATACAGTAATGCATCATAACGTATAACGTCACATAGAATTCCGGTTTAACGTATAAGGTTATAGTGAAATGCGTCATAACGTATAACGCCATATAGAACAACGGCATAACGTATAACGTAACATAGAATTGCGTCATAACGGATAACGTCACATACTAGTACGTCATAACGCATAACGTCATATAGAATTACGGTTTAACGTATAACGCCATATAGTAATGCGTCATAACGTATAACGTCACATAGTAATACGTCATACCGTATAACGTCATATCGAATTACGTCATAACGTATTATGTCACATAGCAAAACATCATAACGTATAACGTCATATAGACTTACGGTTAAACGTATAACGTCATATAGTAATGAGTCATAACGTATAACGCCATATAGTAATACGTCATAACGTATAACGTCATTTTGAATTACTTCATAACGTATAACGTCACATAGTAATACGTCATAACGTATAACGTCACATAGTAATACGTCATACCGTATAACGTCATATCGAATTACGTCATAACGTATTATGTCACATAGTAAAACATCATAACGTATAGCGTCATATAGACTTACGGTTAAACGTATAACGTCATATAGTAATGAGTCATGACGTATAACGTCATATAGTATTACGGTTTAACGTATAACGTCATACAGTAATGCGTCATAACGTATAACGTCATATAGTAATACGTTACAACTAATAACGTCATATAGAATTACGGTTAAACGTATAACTCCATATAGAATTACGTTTTAACGTATAACGTAATATAGAATTACGGTGTAACGTATAATACCATAGCGTAATGCGTCATATCGTGTAACGTCACATAATAATACGTCATAACGCATAACGTCATATAAAATTACGGTTTAACGTATAACGTCATACAGTAATGCATCATAACGTATAACGTCACATAGAATTCCGGTTTAACGTATAACGTTATAGTGTAATGCGTCATAACGTATAACGCCATATAGAACAACGGCATAACGTATAACGTAACATAGAATTGCGTCATAACGGATAACGTCACATACTAGTATGTCATAACGCA
The DNA here is from genome assembly GCF_041682495.2 of Bombus fervidus. NCBI lineage: Eukaryota > Metazoa > Arthropoda > Insecta > Hymenoptera > Apidae > Bombus > Bombus fervidus. The sequence goes on from NW_027212582.1 coordinate 5,319,832, forward strand.
TAACGTCATATAGAATTACGGTTTAACGTATAACGCCATATAGTAATGCGTCATAACGTATAACGTCACATAGTAATACGTCATACCGTATAACGTCATATCGAATTACGTCATAACGTATTATGTCACATAGCAAAACATCATAACGTATAACGTCATATAGACTTACGGTTAAACGTATAACGTCATATAGTAATGAGTCATGACGTATAACGTCGCATAGCATTACGTCATAATGGGTAACGTCTTCTAGTAATACGTCATAACGTATAACGTCATATAGAATTACGGCATAACGTATAACGTCATACAGTATTTCCTCATAACGTATAAAGTCACATAGTAATTCGTCACAACGAATAACGTCATATAGAATTGCGGTTAAACGTATAACTCCATATAGAATTACGGTTAAACGTGTAACGCCATATAGAATTACGTTTTAACGTATAACGTAATATAGAATTACGGTGTAACGTATAATACCATAGCGTAATGCGTCATATCGTGTAACGTCACATAGTAATACGTCATAACGCATAACGTCATATAGAATTACGGTTTAACGTATAACGTCATTCAGTAATGCGTCATAACGTATAACGTCACATAGTAATATGTCATACCGTATAACGTCATATCGAATTACGTCATAACGTATTATGTCACATAGCAAAACATCATAACGTATAACGTCATATCGACTTACGGTTAAACGTATAACGTCATATAGTAATGAGTCATAACGTATAACGCCATATAGTAATACGTCATAACGTATAACGTCATTTTGAATTACTTCATAACGTATAACGTCACATAGTAATACGTCATAACGTATAACGTCATATAGAATTTCGGTTTAACGTATAATGCCAGATAGCAATGCGACATAACGTATAACGTCACATAGTAATACGTCATAACGTATAACGCCATATAGAGTTACGGTTTAACGTATAACGTCATACAGTAATGCATCATAACGTATAACGTCATATAGTATTGCGTCATGACGTATAACGTATCATAGTAATACGTCATAACGTATAACGCCATATAGTAATACGTCATAACGGATAACGTCCCACTGTATTACGTAATAACGTATAACGTCATATAGTATTGCGGTTTAACGTATAACGTCATATAGTAATGCGTCATAACGTATAACGCCTATAGTAATGCGTCATAACGTATAACGTCATATAGTATTACGGTTTAACGTATAACGTCATACAGTAATGCGTCATAACGTATAACGTCATATAGTAATACGTTACAACTAATAACGTCATATAGTATTACGGTTAAACGTATAACTCCATATAGAATTACGTTTTAACGTATAACGTAATGTAGAATTACGGTGTAACGTATAATACCATAGCGTAATGCGTCATATCGTGTAACGTCACATAATAATACGTCATAACGCATAACGTCATATAAAATTACGGTTTAACGTATAACGTCATACAGTAATGCATCATAACGTATAACGTCACATAGAATTCCGGTTTAACGTATAAGGTTATAGTGAAATGCGTCATAACGTATAACGCCATATAGAACAACGGCATAACGTATAACGTAACATAGAATTGCGTCATAACGGATAACGTCACATACTAGTACGTCATAACGCATAACGTCATATAGAATTACGGTTTAACGTATAACGCCATATAGTAATGCGTCATAACGTATAACGTCACATAGTAATACGTCATACCGTATAACGTCATATCGAATTACGTCATAACGTATTATGTCACATAGCAAAACATCATAACGTATAACGTCATATAGACTTACGGTTAAACGTATAACGTCATATAGTAATGAGTCATAACGTATAACGCCATATAGTAATACGTCATAACGTATAACGTCATTTTGAATTACTTCATAACGTATAACGTCACATAGTAATACGTCATAACGTATAACGTCACATAGTAATACGTCATACCGTATAACGTCATATCGAATTACGTCATAACGTATTATGTCACATAGTAAAACATCATAACGTATAGCGTCATATAGACTTACGGTTAAACGTATAACGTCATATAGTAATGAGTCATGACGTATAACGTCGCATAGCATTACGTCATAATGGGTAACGTCTTCTAGTAATACGTCATAACGTATAACGTCATATAGAATTACGGCATAACGTATAACGTCATACAGTAATTCCTCATAACGTATAAAGTCACATAGTAATTCGTCACAACGAATAACGTCATATAGAATTGCGGTTAAACGTATAACTCCATATAGAATTACGGTTAAACGTGTAACGCCATATAGAATTACGTTTTAACGTATAACGTAATATAGAATTACGGTGTAACGTATAATACCATAGCGTAATGCGTCATATCGTGTAACGTCACATAGTAATACGTCATAACGCATAACGTCATATAGAATAACGGTTTAACGTATAACGTCATTCAGTAATGCGTCATAACGTATAACGTCACATAGTAATATGTCATACCGTATAACGTCATATCGAATTACGTCATAACGTATTATGTCACATAGCAAAACATCATAACGTATAACGTCATATAGACTTACGGTTAAACGTATAACGTCATATAGTAATGAGTCATAACGTATAACGCCATATAGTAATACGTCATAACGTATAACGTCATTTTGAATTACTTCATAACGTATAACGACACATAGTAATACGTCATAACGTATAACGTCATATAGAATTTCGGTTTAACGTATAATGCCAGATAGCAATGCGACATAACGTATAACGTCACATAGTAATACGTCATAACGTATAACGCCATATAGAGTTACGGTTTAACGTATAACGTCATACAGTAATGCATCATAACGTATAACGTCATATAGTATTGCGTCATGACGTATAACGTAACATAGTAATACGTCATAACGTATAACGCCATATAGTAATACGTCATAACGGATAACGTCACACTGTATTACGTAATAACGTATAACGTCATATAGTATTGCGGTTTAACGTATAACGTCATATAGTAATGCGTCATAACGTATAACGCCATATAGTAATGCGTCATAACGTATAATGTCATATAGAATTACGGTTTAACGTATAACACCATACAGTAATGCGTCATAACGTATAACGCCATATAGTAATCCGTCATAACGTATAACGTCATATAGTATTGCGTCATGACGTATAACGTAGAATAGAATTACGACATAACGTGCTACATCACATAGTAATACGTCATAACGTATAACGTCATAAAGAATTACTTCATAACGTATAACGTCAAATAGTAATACGTTATAACGTATAACGTCATATAGAATTACGGTTTAACGTATAACGTCATATAGTAATGTGTCGTAACGTATAACGCCATATAGTAATGCGTCGTACCGTATAAGGTCACATAGTAATACGTTACAACGTATAACGTCATATAGAATTACGGTTTAACATATAACGCCATATAGCAATGCGTCATAACGTATAACCTCACATAGTAATACGTCATAACGTATAACATCATATAGAATTATTGTTTAACGTATAACGTCATACAGTAATTCCACATAACGTATAACGTCACATAGTAATACGTCACAACGAATAACGTCATATAGAATTACGGTTAAACGCATAACGCCATATAGAATTACGTTTTAACGTATAACGTAATATAGAATTACGGTGTAACGTATAATACCATAGCGTAATGCGTCATAACGTGTAACGTCACATAGTAATACGTCATAACGCATAACGTCTTATAGAATTACGGTTTAACGTATAACGCCATATAGTAGAACGTCATAACGTATAAAGTCATATAGTAATACGTCATAACGTATAACGTCACATAGAATTCCGGTTTAACGTATAACGTTATAGTGTAATGCGTCATAACGTATAACGCCATATAGTAATACGTCATAACGTATAACGTCACATAGAATTCCGGTTTAACGTATAACGTTATAGTGTAATGCGTCATAACGTATAACGCCATATAGAACAACGGCATAACGTATAACGTAACATAGAATTACGTCATAACGGATAACGTCACATAGTAGTACGTCATAACGCATAACGTCATATAGAATTACGGTTTAACGTATAACGCCATATAGTAATGCGTCATAACGTATAACGTCACATAGTAATACGTCATACCGTATAACGTCATATCGAATTACGTCATAACGTATTATGTCACATAGCAAAACATCATAACGTATAACGTCATATAGACTTACGGTTAAACGTATAACGTCATATAGTAATGAGTCATAACGTACAACGCCATATAGTAATACGACATAACGTATAACGTCATTTTGAATTACTTCATAACGTATAACGTCACATAGTAATACGTCATAACGTATAACGTCACATAGTAATACGTCATACCGTATAACGTCATATCGAATTACGTCATAACGTATTATGTCACATAGCAAAACATCATAACGTATAACGTCATATAGACTTACGGTTAAACGTATAACGTCATATAGTAATGAGTCATGACGTATAACGTCGCATAGCATTACGTCATAATGGGTAACGTCTTCTAGTAATACGTCATAACGTATAACGTCATATAGAATTACGGCATAACGTATAACGTCATACAGTAATTCCTCATAACGTATAAAGTCACATAGTAATTCGTCACAACGAATAACGTCATATAGAATTGCGGTTAAACGTATAACTCCATATAGAATTACGGTTAAACGTGTAACGCCATACAGAATTACGTTTTAACGTATAACGTAATATAGAATTGCGGTGTAACGTATAATACCATAGCGTAATGCGTCATATCGTGTAACGTCACATAGTAATACGTCATAACGCATAACGTCATATAGAATTACGGTTTAACGTATAACGTCATTCAGTAATGCGTCATAACGTATAACGTCACATAGTAATATGTCATACCGTATAACGTCATATCGAATTACGTCATAACGTATTATGTCACATAGCAAAACATCATAACGTATAACGTCATATAGACTTACGGTTAAACGTATAACGTCATATAGTAATGAGTCATAACTTATAACGCCATATAGTAATACGTCATAACGTATAACGTCATTTTGAATTACTTCATAACGTATAACGTCACATAGTAATACGTCATAACGTATAACGTCATATAGAATTTCGGTTTAACGTATAACGCCAGATAGCAATGCGACATAACGTATAACGTCACATAGTAATACGTCATAACGTATAACGTCATATAGTATTGCGGTTTAACGTATAACGTCATATAGTAATGCGTCATAACGTATAACGCCATATAGTAATGCGTCATAACGTATAATGTCATATAGAATTACGGTTTAACGTATAACACCATACAGTAATGCGTCATAACGTATAACGCCATATAGTAATCCGTCATAACGTATAACGTCATATAGTATTGCGTCATGACGTATAACGTAGAATAGAATTACGACATAACGTGCTACATCAAATAGTAATACGTCATAACGTATAACGTCATATAGAATTACGCCATAACGTATAGAGTAACATAGTAATACGTCATAACGTATAACGTCATAAAGAATTACTTCATAACGTATAACGTCATATAGTAATGTGTCGTAACGTATAACGCCATATAGTAATGCGTTATACCGTATAACGTCACATAGTAATACGTCATAACGTATAACGTCATAAAGAATTACTTCATAACGTATAACGTCAAATAGTAATACGTTATAACGTATAACGTCATATAGAATTACGGTTTAACGTATAACGTCATATAGTAATGCGTCGTAACGTATAACGCCATGTAGTAATGCGTCGTACCGTATTACGTCACATAGTAATACGTTACAACGTATAACGTCATATAGAATTACGGTTTAACATATAACGCCATATAGCAATGCGTCATAACGTATAACCTCACATAGTAATACGTCATAACATATAACATCATATAGAATTATTGTTTAACATATAACGTCATACAGTAATTCCACATAACGTATAACGTCACATCGTAATACGTCACAACGAATAACGTCATATAGAATTACGGTTAAACGCATAACGCCATATAGAATTACGTTTTAACGTATAACGTAATATAGAATTACGGTGTAACGTATAATACCATAGCGTAATGCGTCATAACGTGTAACGTCACATAGTAATACGTCATAACGCATAACGTCTTATAGAATTACGGTTTAACGTATAACGCCATATAGTAGAACGTCATAACGTATAATGTCATATAGTAATACGTCATAACGTATAACGTCACATAGAATTCCGGTTTAACGTATAACGTTATAGTGTAATGCGTCATAACGTATAACGCCATATAGTAATAAGTCATAACGTATAACGTCACATAGAATTCCGGTTTAACGTATAACGTTATAGTGTAATGCGTCATAACGTATAACGCCATATAGAACAACGGCATAACGTATAACGTAACATAGAATTACGTCATAACGGATAACGTCACATAGTAGTACGTCATAACGCATAACGTCATATAGAATTACGGTTTAACGTATAACGCCATATAGTAATGCGTCATAACGTATAACGTCACATAGTAATACGTCGTAACGAATAACGTCACATAGTAAAACGTCATAACGTATAACGTCATATAGAATTACGGTTTAACGTATAACGTCATATAGTATTACGGTTTAACGTATAACGTCATACAGTAATGCGTCATAACGTATAACGTCATATAGTAATACGTTACAACTAATAACGTCATATAGAATTACGGTTAAACGTATAACTCCATATAGAATTACGTTTTAACGTATAACGTAATATAGAATTACGGTGTAACGTATACTACCATAGCGTAATGCGTCATAACGTATAACGTCACATAGTAGTATGTCATACCGTATAACGTCATATCGAATTACGTCATAACGTATAACGTCACATAGCAGAACGTCATAACGTATAACCTCACATAGTAAAACGTCATGACGTATAACGTCATATAGAATTACGGTTTAACGTATAACGTCATACTGTAATGCGTCATAACGTATAACGTCATATAGTATTGCGTCATGACGAATAACGTCGTATAGAATTACGTCAGAACGGATAACGTCTTACAGTAATACGTCATAACGTAGAACGTCATATAGCTATGCGTCATAACGTATAACGTCATACAGTAATGCGTCATGATGTATAACGTCATACAGAATTACGTCATAACATATAATGTTATATCGTATTGCGTCATAACGTATAACGTCATATAGTATTACGGCATAACATATAACGTCACATAGAATTACGTCATAACGGATAACGTCACATTGTAATACGTCATAACGTATAACGTCATATAGTATTACGGCATAACATATAACGTCACATAGAATTACGTCATAACGGATAACGTCACAATGTAATACGTCATAACGTATAATGTCATATAGTATTACGGCATAACATATAACGTCACATAGAATTACGTCATAACGGATAACGTCACACAATATTACGTAATAACGTATAACGTCATATAGAATTGCGGTTTAACGTATAACGTCTTATAGTAATGCGTCATAACGTATAACGCCATATAGTAATGGGTCATAACGTATAACGTCACATAGTAATACGTCATAACATTTAACGTCACATAGTAAAACGTCATAACGTATAGCGTCATATCGAATTACGTCATAACGTATAACGTCATATAGAATTGCGGTTTAACGTATAACGTCTTATAGTAATGCGTCATAACGTATAACGCCATATAGTAATGGGTCATAACGTATAACGTCACATAGTAATACGTCATAACATTTAACGTCACATAGTAAAACGTCATAACGTATAACGTCATATCGAATTACGTCATAACGTATAACGTCACATAGCAATACGTCATAACGTGTAACGTCATATAGAAGTACGGTTAAACGTATAACGTCATATAGTAATGAGTCACAACGCATAACGCCATATTGTAATACGTCATAACGTATAACGTCATTTTGAATTACTTCATAACGTATAACGTCACATAGTAATACGTCATAACGTATAACGTCATTTTGAATTACTTCATAACGTATAACGTCACATAGTAATACGTCATAACGTATAACGTCATATAGAATTTCGGTTTAACGTATAACGCCAGATAGCAATGCGTAATAACGTATAACGTCACATAGTAATACGTCATAACGTATAACGTCATATAGAATTATTGTTTAACGTATAACGTCATAGTGTAATGCGTCATAACGTATAACGCCATATCGAATTACGTCATAACATATAACGTCATATAGAATTTCGGTTTAACGTATAACGCCATATAGAAATACGGTGAAACGTATAACGCCATATAGGGTTACGGTTTAACGTATAACGTCATATAGTAATGCGTAATAACGTATATCGCCATATAGTAATACGTCATAACGTATAACGTCATATAGTATTGCGTCATGACGTATAACGTAGAATAGAATTACGACATAATGTGCTACATCAAATAGTAATACGTCATAACGTATAACGTCATATAGAATTACGACATAACGTATAGCGTAACACAGTAATACGTCATAACGTATAACGTCATATAGAATTACGGTTTAACGTATAACGTCATATAGTAATGCGTCGTAACGTATAACGCCATGAAGTAATGCGTCATACCGTATAACGTCACATAGTATTACGTCATAACGTATAATGTCACATAGAATTCCGGTTTAACGTATAACGTTATAGTGTAATGCGTCATAACGTATAACGCCATATAGAATTACGGCATAACGTAGAACGTAACATAGAATTACGTCATAATGGATAACGTCACATAGTAGTACGTCATAACGCATAACGTCATATAGAATTACGGTTTAACGTATAACGCCATATAGTAATGCGTCATAACGTATAACGTCATACAGTAATGCGTCATAACGTATAACGTCACATAGTAAAACGTCATAACGTATAACGTCATATAGTATTACGGTTTAACGTATAACGTCATACAGTAATGCGTCATAACGTATAACGTCACATAGTAATACGTCATAACGAATAACGTCACATAGTAAAACGTCATAACGTATAACGTAATATAGAATTACGGTTTAACGTATAACGTCATATAGTATTACGGTTTAACGTATAACGTCATACAGTAATGCGTCATAACGTATAACGTCATATAGTAATACGTTACAACGAATAACGTCATATAGAATTACGGTTAAACGTATAACGCCATATAGAATTACGTTTTAACGTATAACGTAATACAGAATAACGGTGTAACGTATAATACCATAGCGTAATGCGTCATATCGTGTAACGTCACATAATAATACGACATAACGCATAACGTCATATAAAATTACGGTTTAACGTATAACGTCATACTGTAATGCGTCATAACGTATAACGTCATATTGTATTGCGTCACAACGAATAACGTCATATAGAATTACGTTTAAACGTATAACGCCATATAGAATTACGTTTTAACGTATAACGTAGTACAGAATAACGGTGTAACGTATAATACCATAGCGTAATGCGTCATATCGTGTAACGTCACATAGTAATACGTCATAACCCATAACGTCATATAGAATTACGGTTTAACGTATAACGCCATATCGTAATGCGTCATAGCGTATAACGTCACATAGTAATACGTCATAACGTATAACGTCACATAGTAAAACGTCATAACGTATAACGTCATATAGAATTACGGTTTAACGTATAACGTCATATAGTATAACGGTTTAACGTATAACGTCATACAGTAATGCGTCATAACGTATAACGTCATATAGTAATACGTCACAACGAATAACGTCATATAGAATTACGGTTAAACGTATAACGCCATATAGAATTACGTTTTAACGTATAACGTAATACAGAATAACGGTGTAACGTATAATACCATAGCGTAATGCGTCATATCGTGTAACGTCACATAGTCATACGTCATAACGCATAACGTCATATAGAATTACGGTTTAACGTATAACGCCATATAGTAATGCGTCATAACGTATAACGTCATATAGTATTACGGCATAACATATAATGTCACATAGAATTACGTCATAACGGATAACGTCACATTGTAATACGTCATAACGTATAACGTCATATAGTATTACGGCATAACATATAACGTCACATAGAATTACGTCATAACGGATAACGTCACACAATATTACGTAATAACGTATAACGTCATATAGAATTGCGGTTTAACGTATAACGTCTTATAGTAATGAGTCATAACGTATAACGCCATATAGTAATGGGTCATAACGTATAACGTCATATAGAATTACTTCATATCGTATAACGTCACATAGCAATACGTCATAACGTGTAACGTCATATAGAAGTACGGTTAAACGTATAACGTCATATAGTAATGAGTCATAACGCATAACGCCATATTGTAATACGTCATAACGTATAACGTCATTTTGAATTACTTCATAACGTATAACGTCACATAGTAATACGTCATAACGTATAACGTCATATAGAATTATTGTTCAACGTATAACATCATAGTGTAATGCGTCATAACGTATACCGCCATATCGAATTACGTCATAACATATAACGTCATATAGAATTTCGGTTTAACGTATAACGCCATATAGAAATACGGTGAAACGTATAACGACATATAGAGTTGCGCTTTAACGTATAACGTCATATAGTAATGCGTCATAACGTATATCGCCATATAGTAATCCGTCATAACGTATAACGCCATATAGTATTGCGTCATGACGTATAACGTAGAATAGAATTACGACATAACATGCTACATCAAATAGTAATACGTCATAACGTATAACGTCATATAGAATTACGACATAACGTATAGCGTAACATAGTAATACGTCATAACGTATAACGTCATATAGAATTACGGTTTAACGTATAACGTCATATAGTAATGCGTCGTAACGTATAACGCCATGTAGTAATGCGTCATACCGTATAACGTCTCATAGTAATACATTATAACGTATAACGTCATATAGAATTACGGTTTAACGTATAACGCCATACAGCAATGCGTCATAACGTATAACGTCATATAGTAATACGTTACAACGAATAACGTCATATAGAATTACGGTTAAACGTATAACGCCATATAGAATTACGTTTTAACGTATAACGTAATACAGAATAACGGTGTAACGTATAATACCATAGCGTAATGCGTCATATCGTGTAACGTCACATAATAATACGTCATAACGCATAACGTCATATAAAATTACGGTTTAACGTATAACGTCATACTGCAATGCGTCATAACGTATAACGTCATATAGTATTGCGTCACAACGAATAACGTCATATAGAATTACGGTTAAACGTATAACGCCATATAGAATTACGTTTTAACGTATAACGTAATACAGAATAACGGTGTAACGTATAATACCATAGCGTAATGCGTCATATCGTGTAACGTCACATAGTAATACGTCATAACGCATAACGTCATATAGAATTGCGGTTTAACGTATAACGCCATATAGTAATGCGTCATAGCGTATAACGTCACATAGTAATACGTCATTAGGTATAACGTCACATAGTAAAACGTCATAACGTATAACGTCATATAGAATTACGGTTTAACGTATAATGTCATATAGTATAACGGTTTAACGTATAACGTCATACAGTAATGCGTCATAACGTATAACGTCATATAGTAATACGTCACAACGAATAACGTCATATAGAATTACGGTTAAACGTATAACGCCATATAGAATTACGTTTTAACGTATAACGTAATACAGAATAACGGTGTAACGTATAATACCATAGCGTAATGCGTCATATCGTGTAACGTCACATAGTAATACGTCATAACGCATAACGTCATATAGAATTACGGTTTAACGTATAACGCCATATAGTAATGCGTCATAACGTATAACGTCACATAGTAATGCGTCATAACGTATAACGTCACATAGTAAAACGTCATAACGTATAACCTCACATAGGAAAACGTCATAACGTATAACGCCATATAGAGTTACGCTTTAACGTATAACGTCATATAGTAATGCGTCATAACGTATATCGCCATATAGTAATCCGTCATAACGTATAACGTCATATAGTATTGCGTCATGACGTATAACGTAGAATAGAATTACGACATAACGTGCTACATCAAATAGTAATACGTCATAACGTATAACGTCATATAGAATTACGACATAACGTATAGCGTAACATAGTAATACGTCATAACGTATAACGTCATATAGAATTACGGTTTAACGTATAACGTCATATAGTAATGCGTCGTAACGTATAACGCCATGTAGTAATGCGTCATACCGTATAACGTCATATAGTAATACATTATAACGTATAACGTCATATAGAATTACGGTTTAACGTATAACGCCATACAGCAATGCGTCATAACGTATAACGTCACATAGTAATACGTCATAACGTATAACGTCGTATAGAATTATTGTTTAACGTATAACGTCATACAGTAATTCCTCATAACGTATAACGTCACATAGTAATACGTCACAACGAATATCGTCATATAGTATTACGGTTAAACGCATAACGCCATATAGAATTACGTTTTAACGTATAACGTAATATAGAATTACGGTGTAACGTATAATACCATAGCGTAATGCGTCATAACGTGTAACGCCATATAGTAATACGTCATAACGTATAATGTCACATAGAATTCCGGTTTAACGTATAACGTAATATAGAATTACGGTTTAACGTATAACGCCATATAGTATTGCGTCATAACGTATAACGTCACATAGTAATACGTCATAACGCATAACGTCATATAGAATTACGGTTTAACGTATAACGTCATACTGTAATGCGTCATAGCGTATAACGTCATATAGTATTGCGTCATGACGTATAACGTCGTATAGAATTACGTCATAACGGGTAACGTCTTACAGTAATACGTCATAACGTATATCGCTATATAGTATTGCGTCATGATGTATAATGTCATACAGAATTACGTCATAACATATAATGTCATATAGTATTGCGTCTTAACGTATAACGTCATATAGTATTACGGCAAAACATATAACTTCACATAGAATTACGTCATAACGGATAACGTCACATAGTAAAACGTCATAACGTATAACGTCATATAGTATTACGGCATATCGTATAAGGTCATATAGAATTACGGCATAACGTATAACGTCATACAGGAATGCGCCATAACGTATAACGTCATATATTATAGCGTCATGACGTATGACGTCGCATAGCATTATGTCATAATGGATAACGTCATATAGAATTTCGGTTTAACGTATAACGCCAGATAGCAATGCGTCATAACGTATAACGTCACATAGTAATACGTCATAACGTATAACGTCATATAGAATTATTGTTCAACGTATAACGTCATAGTGTAATGCGTCATAACGTATACCGCCATATCGAATTACGTCATAACATATAACGTCATATAGAATTTCGGTTTAACGTATAACGCCATATAGAAATACGGTGAAACGTATAACGCCATATAGAGTTACGCTGTAACGTATAACGTCATATAGTAATGCGTCATAACGTATATCGCCATATAGTAATCCGTCATAACGTATAACGTCATATAGTATTGCGTCATGACGTATAACGTAGAATAGAATTACGACATAACGTGCTACATCAAATAGTAATACGTCATAACGTATAACGTCATATAGAATTACGACATAACGTATAGCGTAACATAGTAATACGTCATAACGTATAACGTCATATAGAATTACGGTTTAACGTATAGCGTCATATAGTAATGCGTCGTAACGTATAACGCCATGTAGTAATGCGTCATACCGTATAACGTCACATAGTAATACATTATAACGTATAACGTCATATAGAATTACGGTTTAACGTATAACGTCATACGGTAATGCGTCATAACGTATAACGCCATATAGTATTGCGTCATGATGTATAACGTCATACAGAATTACGTCATAACATATAATGTTATATCGTATTGCGTCATAACGTATAACGTCATATAGTATTGCGGCATAACATATAACGTCACATAGAATTACGTCATAACGGATAACGTCACATTGTAATACGTCATAACGTATAACGTCATATAGTATTGCGTCATGACGTATAACGTAGAATAGAATTACGACATAACGTGCTGCATCAAATAGTAATACGTCATAACGTATAACGTCATATAGAATTACGACATAACGTATAGCGTAACATAGTAATACGTCATAACGTATAACGTCATATAGAATTACGGTTTAACGTATAACGTCATATAGTAATGCGTCGTAACGTATAACGCCATGTAGTAATGCGTCATACCGTATAACGTCACATAGTAATACATTATAACGTATAACGTCATATAGAATTACGGTTTAACGTATAACGCCATACAGCAATGCGTCATAACGTATAACGTCACATAGTAATACGTCATAACGTATAACGTCGTATAGAATTATTGTTTAACGTATAACGTCATACAGTAATTCCTCATAACGTATAACGTCACATAGTAATACGTCACAACGAATATCGTCATATAGTATTACGGTTAAACGTATAACGCCATATAGAATTACGTTTTAACGTATAACGTAATACAGAATAACGGTGTAACGTATAATACCATAGCGTAATGCGTCATATCGTGTAACGTCACATAGTAATACGTCATAACCCATAACGTCATATAGAATTACGGTTTAACGTATAACGACATATAGTAATGCGTCATAGCGTATAACGTCACATAGTAATACGTCATAACGTATAACGTCACATAGTAAAACGTCATAACGTATAACGTCATATAGAATTACGGTTTAACGTATAACGTCATATAGTATAACGGTTTAACGTATAACGTCATACAGTAATGCGTCATAACGTATAACGTCATATAGTAATACGTCACAACGAATAACGTCATATAGAATTACGGTTAAACGTATAACGCCATATAGAATTACGTTTTAACGTATAACGTAATACAGAATAACGGTGTAACGTATAATACCATAGCGTAATGCGTCATATCGTGTAACGTCACATAGTAATACGTCATAACGCATAACGTCATATAGAATTACGGTTTAACGTATAACGCCATATAGTAATGCGTCATAACGTATAACGTCACATAGTAATGCGTCATAACGTATAACGTCACATAGTAAAACGTCATAACGTATAACCTCACATAGTAAAACGTCATAACGTATAATGTCATATAGAATTACGGTTTAACGTATAATGTCATACTGTAATGCGTCATAACGTATAACGCCATATAGTATTGCGTCATGATGTATAGCGTCATACAGAATTACGTCATAACATATAATGTTATATCGTATTGCGTCATAACGTATAACGTCATATAGTATTACGGCATAACATATAACGTCACATAGAATTACGTCATAACGGATAACGTCACATTGTAATACGTCATAACGTATAACGTCATATAGTATTACGGCATAACATATAACGTCACATAGAATTACGTCATAACGGATAACGTCACACAATATTACGTAATAACGTATAACGTCATATAGAATTGCGGTTTAACGTATAACGTCTTATAGTAATGCGTCATAACGTATAACGCCATATAGTAATGGGTCATAACGTATAACGTCATATAGAATTACTTCATATCGTATAACGTCACATAGCAATACGTCATAACGTGTAACGTCATATAGAAGTACGGTTAAACGTATAACGTCATATAGTAATGAGTCATAACGCATAACGCCATATTGTAATACGTCATAACGTATAACGTCATTTTGAATTACTTCATAACGTATAACGTCACATAGTAATACGTCATAACGTATAACGTCATATAGAATTTCGGTTTAACGTATAACGCCAGATAGCAATGCGTCATAACGTATAACGTCACATAGTAATACGTCATAACGTATAACGTCATATAGAATTATTGTTCAACGTATAACGTCATAGTGTAATGCGTCATAACGTATACCGCCATATCGAATTACGTCATAACATATAACGTCATATAGAATTTCGGTTTAACGTATAACGCCATATAGAAATACGGTGAAACGTATAACGCCATATAGAGTTACGCTTTAACGTATAACGTCATATAGTAATGCGTCATAACGTATATCGCCATATAGTAATCCGTCATAACGTATAACGTCATATAGTATTGCGTCATGACGTATAACGTAGAATAGAATTACGACATAACGTGCTACATCAAATAGTAATACGTCATAACGTATAACGTCATATAGAATTACGACATAACGTATAGCGTAACATAGTAATACGTCATAACGTATAACGTCATATAGAATTATGGTTTAACGTATAACGTCATATAGTAATGCGTCGTAACGTATAACGCCATGTAGTAATGCGTCATACCGTATAACGTCATATAGTAATACATTATAACGTATAACGTCATATAGAATTACGGTTTAACGTATAACGCCATACAGCAATGCGTCATAACGTATAACGTCACATAGTAATACGTCATAACGTATAACGTCGTATAGAATTATTGTTTAACGTATAACGTCATACAGTAATTCCTCATAACGTATAACGTCACATAGTAATACGTCACAACGAATATCGTCATATAGTATTACGGTTAAACGCATAACGCCATATAGAATTACGTTTTAACGTATAACGTAATATAGGATTACGGTGTAACGTATAATACCATAGCGTAATGCGTCATAACGTGTAACGTCACATAGTAATACGTCATAACGTATAATGTCACATAGAATTCCGGTTTAACGTATAACGTAATATAGAATTACGGTTTAACGTATAACGCCATATAGTATTGCGTCATAACGTATAACGTCACATAGTAATACGTCATAACGCATAACGTCATATAGAATTACGTTTTAACGTATAACGTCATACTGTAATGCGTCATAGCGTATAACGTCATATAGTATTGCGTCATGACGTATAACGTCGTATAGAATTACGTCATAACGGGTAACGTCTTACAGTAATACGTCATAACGTATATCGCCATATAGTATTGCGTCATGATGTATAATGTCATACAGAATTACGTCATAACATATAATGTCATATAGTATTGCGTCTTAACGTATAACGTCATATAGTATTACGGCAAAACATATAACTTCACATAGAATTACGTCATAACGGATAACGTCACATAGTAAAACGTCATAACGTATAACGTCATATAGTATTACGGCATATCGTATAAGGTCATATAGAATTACGGCATAACGTATAACGTCATACAGGAATGCGCCATAACGTATAACGTCATATATTATGGCGTCATGACGTATGACGTCGCATAGCATTATGTCATAATGGATAACGTCTTCTAGTAATACGTAATAACGTATAACGTCATATAGAATTACGGCATTACGTATAACGTCATATAGTAATACGTCACAACGAATAACGTCATATAGAATTACGGTTAAACGTATAACGCCATATAGAATTACGTTTTAACGTATAACGTAATATAGAATTACGGTGTAAAGTATAATACCATAGCGTAATGCGTCATATCGCGTAACGTCACATAGTAATACGTCATAACGCATAACGTCATATAGAATTACGGTTTAACGTGTAACGTCATACAGTAATGCATCATAACGTATAACGTCATATAGAATTACAGTTTAACGTATAACGTCATACAGTAATGCGTCATAACGTATAACGTCACATAGTAATATGTCATACCGTATAACGTCATATCGAATTACGTCATAACGTATAACGTCACATAGCAAAACGTCATAACGTATAATGTCACATAGAATTCCGGTTTAACGTATAACGTAATATAGAATTACGGTTTAACGTATAACGCCATATAGTATTGCGTCATAACGTATAACGTCACATAGTAATACGTCATAACGCATAACGTCATATAGAATTACGGTTTAACGTATAACGTCATACTGTAATGCGTCATAGCGTATAACGTCATATAGTATTGCGTCATGACGTATAACGTCGTATAGAATTACGTCATAACGGGTAACGTCTTACAGTAATACGTCATAACGTATATCGCCATATAGTATTGCGTCATGATGTATAATGTCATACAGAATTACGTCATAACATATAATGTCATATAGTATTGCGTCTTAACGTATAACGTCATATAGTATTACGGCAAAACATATAACTTCACATAGAATTACGTCATAACGGATAACGTCACATAGTAAAACGTCATAACGTATAACGTCATATAGTATTACGGCATATCGTATAAGGTCATATAGAATTACGGCATAACGTATAACGTCATACAGGAATGCGCCATAACGTATAACGTCATATATTATAGCGTCATGACGTATGACGTCGCATAGCATTATGTCATAATGGATAACGTCATATAGAATTTCGGTTTAACGTATAACGCCAGATAGCAATGCGTCATAACGTATAACGTCACATAGTAATACGTCATAACGTATAACGTCATATAGAATTATTGTTCAACGTATAACGTCATAGTGTAATGCGTCATAACGTATACCGCCATATCGAATTACGTCATAACATATAACGTCATATAGAAATTCGGTTTAACGTATAACGCCATATAGAAATACGGTGAAACGTATAACGCCATATAGAGTTACGCTTTAACGTATAACGTCATATAGTAATGCGTCAAAACGTATATCGCCATATAGTAATCCGTCATAACGTATAACGTCATATAGTATTGCGTCATGACGTATAACGTAGAATAGAATTACGACATAACGTGCTACATCAAATAGTAATACGTCATAACGTATAACGTCATATAGAATTACGACATAACGTATAGCGTAACATAGTAATACGTCATAACGTATAACGTCATATAGAATTACGGTTTAACGTATAACGTCATATAGTAATGCGTCGTAACGTATAACGCCATGTAGTAATGCGTCATACCGTATAACGTCACATAGTAATACATTATAACGTATAACGTCATATAGAATTACGGTTTAACGTATAACGCCATACAGCAATGCGTCATAACGTATAACGTCACATAGTAATACGTCATAACGTATAACGTCGTATAGAATTATTGTTTAACGTATAACGTCATACAGTAATTCCTCATAACGTATAACGTCACATAGTAATACGTCACAACGAATATCGTCATATAGTATTACGGTTAAACGCATAACGCCATATAGAATTACGTTTTAACGTATAACGTAATATAGAATTACGGTGTAACGTATAATACCATAGCGTAATGCGTCATAACGTGTAACGTCACATAGTAATACGTCATAACGCATAACGTCTTATAGAATTGCGGTTTAACGTATAACGTCATACAGTAATGCGTCATAACGTATAACGTCATATAGTATTGCGTCATGACGTATCACATCACATAGTAATACGTCATAACGTATAACGCCATATAGTAATACGTCATAACGTATAACGCCATATAGTAATACGTCATAACGTATAATGTCACATAGAATTCCGGTTTAACGTATAACGTAATATAGAATTACGGTTTAACGTATAACGCCATATAGTATTGCGTCATAACGTATAACGTCACATAGTAATACGTCATAACGCATAACGTCATATAGAATTACGGTTTAACGTATAACGTCATACTGTAATGCGTCATAGCGTATAACGTCATATAGTATTGCGTCATGACGTATAACGTCGTATAGAATTACGTCATAACGGGTAACGTCTTACAGTAATACGTCATAACGTATATCGCCATATAGTATTGCGTCATGATGTATAATGTCATACAGAATTACGTCATAACATATAATGTCATATAGTATTGCGTCTTAACGTATAACGTCATATAGTATTACGGCAAAACATATAACTTCACATAGAATTACGTCATAACGGATAACGTCACACAGTAAAACGTCATAACGTATAACGTCATATAGTATTACGGCATATCGTATAAGGTCATATAGAATTACGGCATAACGTATAACGTCATACAGGAATGCGCCATAACGTATAACGTCATATATTATAGCGTCATGACGTATGACGTCGCATAGCATTATGTCATAATGGATAACGTCATATAGAATTTCGGTTTAACGTATAACGCCAGATAGCAATGCGTCATAACGTATAACGTCACATAGTAATACGTCATAACGTATAACGTCATATAGAATTATTGTTCAACGTATAACGTCATAGTGTAATGCGTCATAACGTATACCGCCATATCGAATTACGTCATAACATATAACGTCATATAGAATTTCGGTTTAACGTATAACGCCATATAGAAATACGGTGAAACGTATAACGCCATATAGAGTTACGCTTTAACGTATAACGTCATATAGTAATGCGTCATAACGTATATCGCCATATAGTAATCCGTCATAACGTATAACGTCATATAGTATTGCGTCATGACGTATAACGTAGAATAGAATTACGACATAACGTGCTACATCAAATAGTAATACGTCATAACGTATAACGTCATATAGAATTACGACATAACGTATAGCGTAACATAGTAATACGTCATAACATATAACGTCATATAGAATTACGGTTTAACGTATAACGCCATATAGAAATACGGTGAAACGTATAACGCCATATAGAGTTACGCTTTAACGTATAACGTCATATAGTAATGCGTCATAACGTATATCGCCATATAGTAATCCGTCATAACGTATAACGTCATATAGTATTGCGTCATGACGTATAACGTAGAATAGAATTACGACATAACGTGCTACATCAAATAGTAATACGTCATAACGTATAACGTCATATAGAATTACGACATAACGTATAGCGTAACATAGTAATACGTCATAACGTATAACGTCATATAGAATTATGGTTTAACGTATAACGTCATATAGTAATGCGTCGTAACGTATAACGCCATGTAGTAATGCGTCATACCGTATAACGTCATATAGTAATACATTATAACGTATAACGTCATATAGAATTACGGTTTAACGTATAACGCCATACAGCAATGCGTCATAACGTATAACGTCACATAGTAATACGTCATAACGTATAACGTCGTATAGAATTATTGTTTAACGTATAACGTCATACAGTAATTCCTCATAACGTATAACGTCACATAGTAATACGTCACAACGAATATCGTCATATAGTATTACGGTTAAACGCATAACGCCATATAGAATTACGTTTTAACGTATAACGTAATATAGGATTACGGTGTAACGTATAATACCATAGCGTAATGCGTCATAACGTGTAACGTCACATAGTAATACGTCATAACGTATAATGTCACATAGAATTCCGGTTTAACGTATAACGTAATATAGAATTACGGTTTAACGTATAACGCCATATAGTATTGCGTCATAACGTATAACGTCACATAGTAATACGTCATAACGCATAACGTCATATAGAATTACGTTTTAACGTATAACGTCATACTGTAATGCGTCATAGCGTATAACGTCATATAGTATTGCGTCATGACGTATAACGTCGTATAGAATTACGTCATAACGGGTAACGTCTTACAGTAATACGTCATAACGTATATCGCCATATAGTATTGCGTCATGATGTATAATGTCATACAGAATTACGTCATAACATATAATGTCATATAGTATTGCGTCTTAACGTATAACGTCATATAGTATTACGGCAAAACATATAACTTCACATAGAATTACGTCATAACGGATAACGTCACATAGTAAAACGTCATAACGTATAACGTCATATAGTATTACGGCATATCGTATAAGGTCATATAGAATTACGGCATAACGTATAACGTCATACAGGAATGCGCCATAACGTATAACGTCATATATTATGGCGTCATGACGTATGACGTCGCATAGCATTATGTCATAATGGATAACGTCTTCTAGTAATACGTAATAACGTATAACGTCATATAGAATTACGGCATTACGTATAACGTCATATAGTAATACGTCACAACGAATAACGTCATATAGAATTACGGTTAAACGTATAACGCCATATAGAATTACGTTTTAACGTATAACGTAATATAGAATTACGGTGTAAAGTATAATACCATAGCGTAATGCGTCATATCGCGTAACGTCACATAGTAATACGTCATAACGCATAACGTCATATAGAATTACGGTTTAACGTGTAACGTCATACAGTAATGCATCATAACGTATAACGTCATATAGAATTACAGTTTAACGTATAACGTCATACAGTAATGCGTCATAACGTATAACGTCACATAGTAATATGTCATACCGTATAACGTCATATCGAATTACGTCATAACGTATAACGTCACATAGCAAAACGTCATAACGTATAATGTCACATAGAATTCCGGTTTAACGTATAACGTAATATAGAATTACGGTTTAACGTATAACGCCATATAGTATTGCGTCATAACGTATAACGTCACATAGTAATACGTCATAACGCATAACGTCATATAGAATTACGGTTTAACGTATAACGTCATACTGTAATGCGTCATAGCGTATAACGTCATATAGTATTGCGTCATGACGTATAACGTCGTATAGAATTACGTCATAACGGGTAACGTCTTACAGTAATACGTCATAACGTATATCGCCATATAGTATTGCGTCATGATGTATAATGTCATACAGAATTACGTCATAACATATAATGTCATATAGTATTGCGTCTTAACGTATAACGTCATATAGTATTACGGCAAAACATATAACTTCACATAGAATTACGTCATAACGGATAACGTCACATAGTAAAACGTCATAACGTATAACGTCATATAGTATTACGGCATATCGTATAAGGTCATATAGAATTACGGCATAACGTATAACGTCATACAGGAATGCGCCATAACGTATAACGTCATATATTATAGCGTCATGACGTATGACGTCGCATAGCATTATGTCATAATGGATAACGTCATATAGAATTTCGGTTTAACGTATAACGCCAGATAGCAATGCGTCATAACGTATAACGTCACATAGTAATACGTCATAACGTATAACGTCATATAGAATTATTGTTCAACGTATAACGTCATAGTGTAATGCGTCATAACGTATACCGCCATATCGAATTACGTCATAACATATAACGTCATATAGAAATTCGGTTTAACGTATAACGCCATATAGAAATACGGTGAAACGTATAACGCCATATAGAGTTACGCTTTAACGTATAACGTCATATAGTAATGCGTCAAAACGTATATCGCCATATAGTAATCCGTCATAACGTATAACGTCATATAGTATTGCGTCATGACGTATAACGTAGAATAGAATTACGACATAACGTGCTACATCAAATAGTAATACGTCATAACGTATAACGTCATATAGAATTACGACATAACGTATAGCGTAACATAGTAATACGTCATAACGTATAACGTCATATAGAATTACGGTTTAACGTATAACGTCATATAGTAATGCGTCGTAACGTATAACGCCATGTAGTAATGCGTCATACCGTATAACGTCACATAGTAATACATTATAACGTATAACGTCATATAGAATTACGGTTTAACGTATAACGCCATACAGCAATGCGTCATAACGTATAACGTCACATAGTAATACGTCATAACGTATAACGTCGTATAGAATTATTGTTTAACGTATAACGTCATACAGTAATTCCTCATAACGTATAACGTCACATAGTAATACGTCACAACGAATATCGTCATATAGTATTACGGTTAAACGCATAACGCCATATAGAATTACGTTTTAACGTATAACGTAATATAGAATTACGGTGTAACGTATAATACCATAGCGTAATGCGTCATAACGTGTAACGTCACATAGTAATACGTCATAACGCATAACGTCTTATAGAATTGCGGTTTAACGTATAACGTCATACAGTAATGCGTCATAACGTATAACGTCATATAGTATTGCGTCATGACGTATCACATCACATAGTAATACGTCATAACGTATAACGCCATATAGTAATACGTCATAACGTATAACGCCATATAGTAATACGTCATAACGTATAATGTCACATAGAATTCCGGTTTAACGTATAACGTAATATAGAATTACGGTTTAACGTATAACGCCATATAGTATTGCGTCATAACGTATAACGTCACATAGTAATACGTCATAACGCATAACGTCATATAGAATTACGGTTTAACGTATAACGTCATACTGTAATGCGTCATAGCGTATAACGTCATATAGTATTGCGTCATGACGTATAACGTCGTATAGAATTACGTCATAACGGGTAACGTCTTACAGTAATACGTCATAACGTATATCGCCATATAGTATTGCGTCATGATGTATAATGTCATACAGAATTACGTCATAACATATAATGTCATATAGTATTGCGTCTTAACGTATAACGTCATATAGTATTACGGCAAAACATATAACTTCACATAGAATTACGTCATAACGGATAACGTCACACAGTAAAACGTCATAACGTATAACGTCATATAGTATTACGGCATATCGTATAAGGTCATATAGAATTACGGCATAACGTATAACGTCATACAGGAATGCGCCATAACGTATAACGTCATATATTATAGCGTCATGACGTATGACGTCGCATAGCATTATGTCATAATGGATAACGTCATATAGAATTTCGGTTTAACGTATAACGCCAGATAGCAATGCGTCATAACGTATAACGTCACATAGTAATACGTCATAACGTATAACGTCATATAGAATTATTGTTCAACGTATAACGTCATAGTGTAATGCGTCATAACGTATACCGCCATATCGAATTACGTCATAACATATAACGTCATATAGAATTTCGGTTTAACGTATAACGCCATATAGAAATACGGTGAAACGTATAACGCCATATAGAGTTACGCTTTAACGTATAACGTCATATAGTAATGCGTCATAACGTATATCGCCATATAGTAATCCGTCATAACGTATAACGTCATATAGTATTGCGTCATGACGTATAACGTAGAATAGAATTACGACATAACGTGCTACATCAAATAGTAATACGTCATAACGTATAACGTCATATAGAATTACGACATAACGTATAGCGTAACATAGTAATACGTCATAACATATAACGTCATATAGAATTACGGTTTAACGTATAACGTCATATAGTAATGCGTCGTAACGTATAACGCCATGTAGTAATGCGTCATACCGTATAACGTCACATAGTAATACATTATAACGTATAACGTCATATAGAATTACGGTTTAACGTATAACGCCATACAGCAATGCGTCATAACGTATAACGTCACATAGTAATACGTCATAACGTATAACGTCGTATAGAATTATTGTTTAACGTATAACGTCATACAGTAATTCCTCATAACGTATAACGTCACATAGTAATACGTCACAACGAATATCGTCATATAGTATTACGGTTAAACGCATAACGCCATATAGAATTACGTTTTAACGTATAACGTAATATAGAATTACGGTGTAACGTATAATACCATAGCGTAATGCGTCATAACGTGTAACGTCACATAGTAATACGTCATAACGCATAACGTCTTATAGAATTACGGTTTAACGTATAACGTCATACAGTAATGCGTCATAACGTATAACGTCATATAGTATTGCGTCATGACGTATAACATCACATAGTAATACGTCATAACGTATAACGCCATATAGTAATACGTCATAACGTATAACGCCATATAGTAATACGTCATAACGTATAATGTCACATAGAATTCCGGTTTAACGTATAACGTAATATAGAATTACGGTTTAACGTATAACGCCATATAGTATTGCGTCATAACGTATAACGTCACATAGTAATACGTCATAACGCATAACGTCATATAGAATTACGGTTTAACGTATAACGTCATACTGTAATGCGTCATAGCGTATAACGTCATATAGTATTGCGTCATGACGTATAACGTCGTATAGAATTACGTCATAACGGGTAACGTCTTACAGTAATACGTCATAACGTAGAACGTCATATAGCTATGCGTCATAACGTATAACGCCATATAGTAATGCGTCATAACGTATAACGCCATATAGTAATGCGTTTAACGTATAACGCCATATAGTATTGCGTCATGATGTATAACGCCATACAGAATTACGTCATAACATATAATGTCATATAGTATTGCGTCATAACGTATAACCTCACATGGTAAAACGTCATAACGTATAACGTCATATAGAATTACGGTTTAACGTATAACATCATACTGTAATGCGTCATAACGTATAAGGTCATATAATATTGCGTCATGACGAATAACGTCGTATAGAATTACGTCATAACGGATAACGTCTTACAGTAATACGTCATAACGTAGAACGTCATATGGCTATGCGTCATAGAGTATAACGTCATATAGTATTACGTCATGACGAATAACGTCGTATAGAATTACGTCATAACGGATTACGTCTTACAGTAATACGTCATAACGTAGAACGTCTTATAGCTATGCGTCATAACGTATAACGCCATATAGTAATGCGTCATAACGTATAACGTCATATAGAATTACGGTTTAACGTATAACGTCATACTGTAATGCGTCATAACGTATAAGGTCATATAATATTGCGTCATGACGAATAACGTCGTATAGAATTACGTCATAACGGATAACGTCTTACAGTAATACGTCATAACGTAGAACGTCATATAGCTATGCGTCATAAAGTATAACGTCATATAGTATTGCGTCATGACGAATAACGTCGTATAGAATTACGTCATAACGGATAACGTCTTACAGTAATACGTTATAACGTAGAACGTCTTATAGCTATGCGTCATAACGTATAACGCCATATAGTAATGCGTCATAACGTATAACGTCATATAGAATTACGGTTTAACGTATAACGCCATATAGTAATGCGTCATAACGTATAACGCCATAAAGTAATGCGTCATAACGTATAACGCCATATAGTATTGCGTCATGATGTATAACGTCATACAGAATTACGTCATAACATATAATGTCATATCGTATTGCGTCATAACGTATAACCTCACATAGTAAAACGTCATAACGTATAACGTCATATAGAATTACGGTTTAACGTATAACGTCATACTGTAATGCGTCATAACGTATAACGTTATATAGTATTGCGTCATGACGAATAACGTCGTATAGAATTACGTCATAACGGATAACGTCTTACAGTAGTACGTCATAACGTAGAACGTCATATAGCTATGCGTCATAACGTATAACGTCATATAGTATTGCGTCATGACGAATAACGTCATATAGAATTACGGTTTAACGTATAACGTCATACTGTAATGCGTGATACCGTATAACGTCATATAGTATTGCGTCATGACGTATAACGTCGTATAGAATTACGTCATAACGGGTAACGTCTTACAGTAATACGTCATATCGTATAACGCCATATAGTATTGCGTCATGATGTATAACGTCATACAGAATTACGTCATAACATATAATGTCATAAAGTATTGCGTCATAACGTATAAGGTCATATAGTATTACGGCAAAACATATAACGTCACATAGAATTACGTCATAACGGATAACGTCACATAGTAAAACGTCATAACGTATAACGTCATATAGTATTACGGCATACCGTATAACGTCATATAGAATTACGGCCTAACGTATAACGTCATACAGTAATGCGTCATAACGAATAACGTCATATAGTATAGCGTCATGACGTATAACGTCGCATAGCATTATGTCATAATGGATAACGTCTTCGAGTAATACGTCATAACGTATAACGTCATATAGAAATACGGCATAACGTATTACGTCATACAGTAATTCCTCAAAACGTATAACGTCACATAGTAATACGTCACAACGAATAATGTCATATAGAATTACGGTTAAACGTATAACGCCATATAGAATTACGTTTTAACGTATAACGTAATATAGAATTACGGTGTAACGTATAATACCATAGCGTAATGCGTCATACCGTGTAACGTCACATAGTAATACGTCATAACGTATAACGTCATATAGAATTACGGTTTAACGTATAACGTCATATAGTATTACGGTTTAACGTATAACGTCATACAGTAATGCGTCATAACGTATAACGTCATATAGTGATACGTCACAACGAATAACGTAATATAGAATTACGGTTAAACGTATAACGCCATATAGAATTACGTTTTAACGTATAACGTAATACAGAATTACGGTGTAACGTATAATACCATAGCGTAATGCGTCATATCGTGTAACGTCACATAGTAATACGTCATAACGCATAACGGCATATAGAATTACGGTTTAACGTATAACGTCATAGTGTAATGCGTCATAACGTATAACGTCATATAGTATTGCGTCATGACGAATAACGTCGTATAGAATTACGTCATAACGGATAACGTCTTACAGTAATACGTCATAACGTAGAACGTCATATAGAATTACGGCATAAGGTATAACGTCATATAGTAAAACGTTATAACGTATAACATCATTGAGAATTTCGGTTTAACGTATAACGACATGTAGCAATGCGTCATAACGTATAACGTCACATAGTAATACGACATAACGTATAACGTCATATAGAATTATTGTTTAACGTATAACAACATACAGTAATGCGTCATAACGTATAACGTCATATAGTATAGCGTCATGACGTATAACGTCGTATAGCATTACGTCATAATGGATAACGTCTTCTAGTAATACGTCATAACGTATAACGTCACACAGTATTACGTCATAACGTATAACGTCATATAGAATTACGGTTTAACGTATTACGTCATTTAGTAATGCGTCATAACGTATAACGCCACATAGTAATGCGTCATAAAGTATAACGTCATATAGAATTACGGTTAAACGTATAACGCCATATAGAATTACGTTTTAACCTATAACGTTATAGAGAATTACGGTTTAACGTATAACGCCTTAAAGAATTACGTCATGACGTATAACGTCACACAGTATAACGTCATAACGTATAACGTCATATAGAATTACGGTTTAACGTATAACGTCATATAGTATTGCGTCATAACGTATAACGTCGTATAGAATTACGTCATAACGGATAACGTCTTATAGTAATACGTCATAACGTATAACGTCATATAGCAATGCGTCATAACGTATGACGCCATACAGTATTGCGTCATGATGTATAACGTCATATAGAACTAAGTCATAACATATAACGTCGTATAGAATTACGTCATAACGGATAACGTCTTATAGTAATACGTCATAACGTATAACGTCATATAGTAATACGTGATAACGTATAACGTCATATAGAATTACTTCATAACGTATAACGTCACATAGTAGAACGCCATAACGTATAACGTCATATAGAATTACGGTTTAACGTATAACGTCATACAGTAATGCGTCATAACGGATAACGTCTCATAGTAATACGTCATAACGTATAACGTCACACAGTATTACGTCATAACGTATAACGTCATATAGAATTACGGTTTAACGTATTACGTCATTTAGTAACGCGTCATAACGTATAACGCCACATAGTAATGCGTCATAACGTATAACGTCATATAGAATTACGGTTAAACGTATAACGCCATATAGAATTACGTTTTAACCTATAACGTCATAGAGAATTACGGTTTAACGTATAACGCCTTAAAGAATTACGTCATGACGTATAACGTCACACAGTATAACGTCATATAGAATTATTGTTTAACGTATAACGTCATAGTGTAATGCGTCATAACGTATAACGCCATATCGAATTACGTCATAACGTATAACGTCATATAGAATTATTGTTTATCGTATAACGTCATACAGCAATACCTCATATCGTGTAACGTGACATAGTAATACGTCACAACGAATAACGTCATATAGAATTACGGTTAAACGTATAACGCCATATAGAATTACGTTTTAACCTACAATGTCATATAGAGTTACGGTTTAACGTATAACACCATAAAGAATTACGTCGTAACGTATAACGTCACATAGTAAACGGCATAACGTATAACGTCATACAGTAAGGCGCCATAACGTATAACGTCATATAGTATAGCGTCATGACGTATAACGACGTATAGCATTACGTCATAATGGATAACGTCTTCTAGTAATACGTCATAACGTATAACGTCATATAATATTGCGTCATAACGTATAACGTCATATAGTATTGCGTCATGGTGTATAACGTCATATAGTAATGCGTCATAACGTATAACGTCACATAGTAAAACGTTATAACGTATAACGTCATATAGAATTACGGCTTAACGTATAACGTCATACAGTAATGCGTCATAACGTATAACGTCATATAGTATAGCGTCATGACGTATAACGTCATATAGTATAGCGTCATGACGTATAACGTCGTATAGCATTACGTCATAACGTATAACGTCATATAGCAATGCGTCATAACGTATGACGCCATATAGTAATGCGACATTACGTATAACGTCACATAGTATAGAGTTATGACGTATAACGTCGTATAGCATTACGTCATAATGGATAACGTCTTCTAGTAATACGTCATAACGTATAACGTCATATAGAATTACGGCATAACGTATAACGTCATATAGTAAAATGTTAGAACGTATAACGTCATATAGTATTACGGTTTAACGTATAACTCAATATAGTAATGCGTCATAACGTATCACGTCATATAGTATTGCGTCATGATGTATAACGTAATATAGAATTGCGACATAACATATAATGTCATATAGAATTACGGCATAACGTATAACGTCATATAGTAATGCGTCATAACGTATAACGCTATATAGTAATATGTGATAACGTATAACGTCATATAGAATTACTTCATGACGTATAACGTCACACAGTATAACGTCATAACGTATAACGTCATATAGAATTACGGTTTAACGTATAACGTCATACAGAAATGCGTCATAACATATAACGTCATATAGTATTGCGTCATAACGTATAACGTCGTATAGAATTACGTCATAACGGATAACGTCTTATAGTAATACGTCATAACGTATAACGTCATATAGCAATGCGTCATAACGTATAACGTCGTATAGAATTACGTCATAACGGATAACGTCTTATAGTAATACGTCATAACGTATAACGTCATATAGTAATGCGTCATAACGTATAACGTCACATAGAATTACGGCATAAGATATAACGTCACATAGAATTACGTCATAACGGATAACGTCACATAGTAAAACGTTATAACGTATAACGTCATATAGAATTACGGTTTAACGTATAACGCAATATAGTAATGCGTCATAACGTATAACGTCATGTAGTATTGCGTCATGATGTATAACGTCATATAGAATTACGTCATAACATATAATGTCATATAGAATTGCGGCATAACGTATAACGTCATATAGTAATGCGTCATAACGTATAACGCCATATAGTAAAACGTCATAACGTATAACGTCATTTTGAATTACTTCATAACGTATAACGTCACATAGTAATACGTCATAACGTATAAGGTCATATAGAATTTCGGTTTAACGTATAACGCCAGATAGCAATGCGTCATAACGTATAACGTGACATAGTAATACGTCATAACGTATAACGTCATATAGAATTATTGTTTAACGTATAACGTCATAGTGTAATGCGTCAAGACGTATAACGTAACATAGTAATACGTCATAACGTATAACGCCATATAGTAATACGTCATAACGGATAACGTCACACAGTATTACGTAATGACGTATAACGTCATATAGAATTGCGGTTTAACGTATAACGTCATACAGTAATGCGTCATAACGTATAACGTCATATAGTATTGCGTCAAGACGTATAACGTAACATAGTAATACGTCATAACGTATAACGTCATAAAGAATTACTTCATAACATATAACGTCACATAGTAATACGTTATAACGTATAACGTCATATAGAATTACTGTTAAACGTATAACGCCATATAGAATTAAGTTTTAACGTATAACGTAATATAGAATTACGGTGTAACGTATAATACCATAGCGTAATGCGTCATATCGTGTAACGTCACATAGTAATACGTCATAACGCATAACGTCATATAGAACTACGGTTTAACGTATAACGTCATACAGTAATGCATCATAACGTATAACGTCATATAGAATTACGGTTTAACGTAAAACGTCATACAGTAATGCGTCATAACGTATAACGTCATATAGAATTACGGTTTAACGTATAACGTCATACTGTAATGCGCCATAACGTATAACGTCATATAGAATTACGTCATGACGAATAACGTCATATATAATTACGTTTAAACGTATAACGCCATATAGAATTACGTTTTAACGTATAACGTCATATAGAATTACGGTTTAACGTATAACGCCATATAGTAATACGTCATAACGTATAACGTCATACAGTATTACGGTTTAACGTATTACGTCATATAGTAATGCGTCATAACGTATAACGCCACATAGTAATGCGTCATAACGTATAACGTGATATAGTCTTTCGTCATGACGTATAACGTCATATAGAATTACGGTTAAACATATAACGCCATATAGAAATACGGTGAAACGTATAACGCCATATAGAGTTACGGTTTAACGTATAACGTCATACAGTAATGCGTCATAACATATAACGTCATATAGTATTGCGTCATGATGTATAACGTCATATAGAACTAAGTCATAACATATAATGTCATATAGAATTACGGCATAACGTATAACGTCATATAGTAATGCGTCATAACGTATAACGTCACATAGAATTACGGCATAAGATATAACGTCACATAGAATTACGTCATAACGGATAACGTCACATAGTAAAACGTTATAACGTATAACGTCATATAGAATTACGGTTTAACGTATAACGCAATATAGTAATGCGTCATAACGTATAACGTCATGTAGTATTGCGTCATGATGTATAACGTCATATAGAATTACGTCATAACATATAATGTCATATAGAATTGCGGCATAACGTATAACGTCATATAGTAATGCGTCATAACGTATAACGTCATATATAATTACGGTTTAACGTATAACGTCATACTGTAATGCGTCATAACGTATAACGTCATATAGTATTGCGTCATGACGAATAACGTCGTATAGAATTACGTCATAACGGATAACGTCTTACAGTAGTACGTCATAACGTAGAACGTCATATACCTATGCGTCATAACGTATAACGTCATATAGTATTGCGTCATGACGAATAACGTCATATAGAATTACGGTTTAACGTATAACGTCATACTGTAATGCGTGATACCGTATAACGTCATATAGTATTGCGTCATGACGTATAACGTCGTATAGAATTACGGTTAAACGTATAACGCCATATAGAAATACGTTTTAACGTATAACGTAATACAGAATTACGGTGTAACGTATAATACCATAGCGTAATGCGTCATATCGTGTAACGTCACATAGTAATACGTCATAACGCATAACGTCATATAGAATTACAGTTTAACGTATAACGCCATATAGTAATGCGTCATAACGTATAACGTCACATAGTAATACGTCATAACGTATAACGTCACATAGTAAAACGTCATAACGTATAACGTCATATAGAATTACGGTTTAACGTATAACGTCATACTGTAATGCGTCATAACGTATAACGTCATATAGTATTGCGTCATGACGAATAACGTCGTATAGAATTACGTCATAACGGATAACGTCTTACAGTAATACGTCATAACGTAGAACGTCATATAGCTATGCGTCATAACGTATAACGTCATATAGTATTGCGTCATGACGAATAACGTCGTATAGAATTGCGTCATAACGGATAACGTCTTACAGTAATACGTCATAACGTAGAACGTCATATAGCTATGCGTCATAACGTATAACGCCATATAGTAATGCGTCATAACGTATAACGTCATACAGTAAAGCGTCATAACGTATAACGTCACATAGTAATATGTCATACCGTATAACGTCATATGGAATTACGTCACAACGTATAACGTCACATAGTAAAACGTCATAACGTATAACCTCACATAGTAAAACGTCATAACGTATAACGTCATATAGAATTACGGTTTAACGTATAACGTCATACTGTAATGCGTCATAACGTATAACGTCATATAGTATTGCGTCATGACGAATAACGTCGTATAGAATTACGTCATAACGGATAACGTCTTACAGTAATACGTCATAACGTAGAACGTCCTATAGCTATGCGTCATAACGTATAACGTCATATAGTATTACGGCATAACATATAACGTCACATAGAATTACGTCATAACGGATAACGTCACATAGTAAAACGTCATAACGTATAACGTCATATAGAATTACGGTTTAACGTATAACGTCATACTGTAATGCGTCATAACGTATAACGTCATATAGTATTGCGTCATGACGAATAACGTCGTATAGAATTACGTCATAACGGATAACGTCTTACAGTAATACGTCATAACGTAGAACGTCATGTAGCTATGCGTCATAACGTATAACGTTATAGATTATTGCGTCATGACGAATAACGTCGTATAGAATTACGTCATAACGGATAACGTCTTACAGTAATACGTCATAACGTAGAACGTCATATAGCTATGCGTCATAACGTATAACGCCATATAGTAATGCGTCATAACGTATAACGCCATATAGTAATGCGTTTAACGTATAACGCCATATAGTATTGCGTCATGATGTATAACGTCATACAGAATTACGTCATAACATATAATGTCATATAGTATTGCGTCATAACGTATAACGCCATATAGAATTACGGTTAAACGTATAACGCCATATAGAATTACGTTTTAACCTATAACGTCATAGAGAATTACGGTTTAACGTATAACGCCTTAAAGAATTACGTCATGACGTATAACGTCACACAGTATAACGTCATATAGAATTATTGTTTAACGTATAACGTCATAGTGTAATGCGTCATAACGTATAACGCCATATCGAATTACGTCATAACGTATAACGTCATATAGAATTATTGTTTATCGTATAACGTCATACAGCAATACCTCATATCGTATAACGTGACATAGTAATACGTCACAACGAATAACGTCATATAGAATTACGGTTAAACGTATAACGCCATATAGAATTACGTTTTAACCTACAATGTCATATAGAGTTACGGTTTAACGTATAACACCATAAAGAATTACGTCGTAACGTATAACGTCACATAGTAAACGGCATAACGTATAACGTCATACAGTAAGGCGCCATAACGTATAACGTCATATAGTATAGCGTCATGACGTATAACGACGTATAGCATTACGTCATAATGGATAACGTCTTCTAGTAATACGTCATAACGTATAACGTCATATAATATTGCGTCATAACGTATAACGTCATATAGTATTGCGTCATGGTGTATAACGTCATATAGTAATGCGTCATAACGTATAACGTCACATAGTAAAACGTTATAACGTATAACGTCATATAGAATTACGGCTTAACGTATAACGTCATACAGTAATGCGTCATAACGTATAACGTCATATAGTATAGCGTCATGACGTATAACGTCGTATAGCATTACGTCATAACGTATAACGTCATATAGCAATGCGTCATAACGTATGACGCCATATAGTAATGCGTCATTACGTATAACGTCACATAGTATAGAGTTATGACGTATAACGTCGTATAGCATTACGTCATAATGGATAACGTCTTCTAGTAATACGTCATAACGTATAACGTCATATAGAATTACGGCATAACGTATAACGTCATATAGTAAAATGTTAGAACGTATAACGTCATATAGTATTACGGTTTAACGTATAACTCAATATAGTAATGCGTCATAACGTATCACGTCATATAGTATTGCGTCATGATGTATAACGTAATATAGAATTGCGACATAACATATAATGTCATATAGAATTACGGCATAACGTATAACGTCATATAGTAATGCGTCATAACGTATAACGCTATATAGTAATATGTGATAACGTATAACGTCATATAGAATTACTTCATGACGTATAACGTCACACAGTATAACGTCATAACGTATAACGTCATATAGAATTACGGTTTAACGTATAACGTCATACAGAAATGCGTCATAACGTATAACGTCATGTAGTATTGCGTCATGATGTATAACGTCATATAGAATTACGTCATAACATATAATGTCATATAGAATTGCGGCATAACGTATAACGTCATATAGTAATGCGTCATAACGTATAACGCCATATAGTAAAACGTCATAACGTATAACGTCATTTTGAATTACTTCATAACGTATAACGTCACATAGTAATACGTCATAACGTATAAGGTCATATAGAATTTCGGTTTAACGTATAACGCCAGATAGCAATGCGTCATAACGTATAACGTGACATAGTAATACGTCATAACGTATAACGTCATATAGAATTATTGTTTAACGTATAACGTCATAGTGTAATGCGTCAAGACGTATAACGTAACATAGTAATACGTCATAACGTATAACGCCATATAGTAATACGTCATAACGGATAACGTCACACAGTATTACGTAATGACGTATAACGTCATATAGAATTGCGGTTTAACGTATAACGTCATACAGTAATGCGTCATAACGTATAACGTCATATAGTATTGCGTCAAGACGTATAACGTAACATAGTAATACGTCATAACGTATAACGTCATAAAGAATTACTTCATAACATATAACGTCACATAGTAATACGTTATAACGTATAACGTCATATAGAATTACTGTTAAACGTATAACGCCATATAGAATTAAGTTTTAACGTATAACGTAATATAGAATTACGGTGTAACGTATAATACCATAGCGTAATGCGTCATATCGTGTAACGTCACATAGTAATACGTCATAACGCATAACGTCATATAGAACTACGGTTTAACGTATAACGTCATACAGTAATGCATCATAACGTATAACGTCATATAGAATTACGGTTTAACGTAAAACGTCATACAGTAATGCGTCATAACGTATAACGTCATATAGAATTACGGTTTAACGTATAACGTCATACTGTAATGCGCCATAACGTATAACGTCATATAGAATTACGGTTTAACGTATAACGCCATATAGTAATACGTCATAACGTATAACGTCATACAGTATTACGGTTTAACGTATTACGTCATATAGTAATGCGTCATAACGTATAACGCCACATAGTAATGCGTCATAACGTATAACGTGATATAGTCTTTCGTCATGACGTATAACGTCATATAGAATTACGGTTAAACATATAACGCCATATAGAAATACGGTGAAACGTATAACGCCATATAGAGTTACGGTTTAACGTATAACGTCATACAGTAATGCGTCATAACATATAACGTCATATAGTATTGCGTCATGATGTATAACGTCATATAGAACTAAGTCATAACATATAATGTCATATAGAATTACGGCATAACGTATAACGTCATATAGTAATGCGTCATAACGTATAACGTCACATAGAATTACGGCATAAGATATAACGTCACATAGAATTACGTCATAACGGATAACGTCACATAGTAAAACGTTATAACGTATAACGTCATATAGAATTACGGTTTAACGTATAACGCAATATAGTAATGCGTCATAACGTATAACGTCATGTAGTATTGCGTCATGATGTATAACGTCATATAGAATTACGTCATAACATATAATGTCATATAGAATTGCGGCATAACGTATAACGTCATATAGTAATGCGTCATAACGTATAACGTCATATATAATTACGGTTTAACGTATAACGTCATACTGTAATGCGTCATAACGTATAACGTCATATAGTATTGCGTCATGACGAATAACGTCGTATAGAATTACGTCATAACGGATAACGTCTTACAGTAGTACGTCATAACGTAGAACGTCATATACCTATGCGTCATAACGTATAACGTCATATAGTATTGCGTCATGACGAATA
The DNA here is from genome assembly GCF_041682495.2 of Bombus fervidus. Classification (NCBI taxonomy): domain Eukaryota; kingdom Metazoa; phylum Arthropoda; class Insecta; order Hymenoptera; family Apidae; genus Bombus; species Bombus fervidus. The sequence goes on from NW_027212582.1 coordinate 5,358,229, forward strand.
ACGTCATATAGAATTACGGTTTAACGTATAACGTCATACTGTAATGCGTGATACCGTATAACGTCATATAGTATTGCGTCATGACGTATAACGTCGTATAGAATTACGTCATAACGGGTAACGTCTTACAGTAATACGTCATATCGTATAACGCCATATAGTATTGCGTCATGATGTATAACGTCATACAGAATTACGTCATAACATATAATGTCATAAAGTATTGCGTCATAACGTATAACGTCATATAGTTTTACGGCATAACGTATTACGTCATACAGTAATTCCTCAAAACGTATAACGTCACATAGTAATACGTCCCAACGAATAACGTCATATAGAATTACGGTTAAACGTATAACGCCATATAGAAATACGTTTTAACGTATAACGTAATACAGAATTACGGTGTAACGTATAATACCATAGCGTAATGCGTCATATCGTGTAACGTCACATAGTAATACGTCATAACGCATAACGTCATATAGAATTACGGTTTAACGTATAACGCCATATAGTAATGCGTCATAACGTATAACGTCACATAGTAATACGTCATAACGTATAACGTCACATAGTAAAACGTCATAACGTATAACGTCATATAGAATTACGGTTTAACGTATAACGTCATACTGTAATGCGTCATAACGTATAACGTCATATAGTATTGCGTCATGACGAATAACGTCGTATAGAATTACGTCATAACGGATAACGTCTTACAGTAATACGTCATAACGTAGAACGTCATATAGCTATGCGTCATAACGTATAACGTCATATAGTATTGCGTCATGATGAATAACGTCGTATAGAATTGCGTCATAACGGATAACGTCTTACAGTAATACGTCATATCGTAGAACGTCATATAGCTATGCGTCATAACGTATAACGCCATATAGTAATGCGTCATAACGTATAACGTCATACAGTAAAGCGTCATAACGTATAACGTCACATAGTAATATGTCATACCGTATAACGTCATATGGAATTACGTCACAACGTATAACGTCACATAGTAAAACGTCATAACGTATAACCTCACATAGTAAAACGTCATAACGTATAACGTCATATAGAATTACGGTTTAACGTATAACGTCATACTGTAATGCGTCATAACGTATAACGTCATATAGTATTGCGTCATGACGAATAACGTCGTATAGAATTACGTCATAACGGATAACGTCTTACAGTAATACGTCATAACGTAGAACGTCCTATAGCTATGCGTCATAACGTATAACGTCATATAGTATTACGGCATAACATATAACGTCACATAGAATTACGTCATAACGGATAACGTCACATAGTAAAACGTTATAACGTATAACGTCATATAGAATTACGGTTTAACGTATAACGCCATATAATAATGAGTCATAACGTATAACGCCATATAGTAATACGTCATAACATATAACGCCAAATAGTAATACGTCATAACGTATAACGTCATATAGAATTACGGCATAACGTATAACGTCATACAGTAGTGCGTCATAACGTATAACGTCACATAGTAAAACGTCATAACGTATAACGTCATATAGAATTACGGTTTAACGTATAACGTCATACTGTAATGCGCCATAACGTATAACGTCATATAGAATTACGTCATGACGAATAACGTCATATATAATTACGTTTAAACGTATAACGCCATATCGTAATGCGTCATAACGTATAACGTCACATAGTAATACGTCATAACGTATAACGTCACATAGTAAAACGTCATAACGTATAGCGTCATATAGAATTACGGTTTAACGTATAACGTCATCTAGTATTACGGTTTATCGTATAACGTCATACAGTAATGCGTGATAACGTATAACGCCATATAGTAATCCGTCATAACGTATAACGTCATATAGTATTGCGTCATGACGTATAACGTAGAATAAAATTACGACATAACGTACTACATCAAATAGTAATACGTCATAACGTATAACGTCACATAGTAAAACGTCATAACGTATAACGTCATATAGAATTACGGTTTAACGTATAACGTCATACAGTAATGCATCATAACGTATAACGTCATATAGAATTACGGTTTAACGTATAACGTCATACAGTTATGCGTCATAACGTATAACATCACATAGTAATATGTCATACCGTATAACGTCATATCGAATTACGTCATAACGTATAACGTCACATAGCAAAACGTCATAACGTATAACCTCACATAGTAAAACGTCATAACGTATAACGTCATATAGAATTACTGTTTAACGTATAACGTCATACTGTAATGCGTGATACCGTATAACGTCATATAGTATTGCGTCATGACGTATAACGTCGTATAGAATTACGTCATAACGGGTAACGTCTTACAGTAATACGTCATATCGTATAACGCCATATAGTATTGCGTCATGATGTATAACGTCATACAGAATTACGTCATAACATATAATGTCATAAAGTATTGCGTCATAACGTATAACGTCATATAGTTTTACGGCATAACGTATTACGTCATACAGTAATTCCTCAAAACGTATAACGTCACATAGTAATACGTCCCAACGAATAACGTCATATAGAATTACGGTTAAACGTATAACGCCATATAGAAATACGTTTTAACGTATAACGTAATACAGAATTACGGTGTAACGTATAATACCATAGCGTAATGCGTCATATCGTGTAACGTCACATAGTAATACGTCATAACGCATAACGTCATATAGAATTACGGTTTAACGTATAACGCCATATAGTAATGCGTCATAACGTATAACGTCACATAGTAATACGTCATAACGTATAACGTCACATAGTAAAACGTCATAACGTATAACGTCATATAGAATTACGGTTTAACGTATAACGTCATACTGTAATGCGTCATAACGTATAACGTCATATAGTATTGCGTCATGACGAATAACGTCGTATAGAATTACGTCATAACGGATAACGTCTTACAGTAATACGTCATAACGTAGAACGTCATATAGCTATGCGTCATAACGTATAACGTCATATAGTATTGCGTCATGATGAATAACGTCGTATAGAATTGCGTCATAACGGATAACGTCTTACAGTAATACGTCATATCGTAGAACGTCATATAGCTATGCGTCATAACGTATAACGCCATATAGTAATGCGTCATAACGTATAACGTCATACAGTAAAGCGTCATAACGTATAACGTCACATAGTAATATGTCATACCGTATAACGTCATATGGAATTACGTCACAACGTATAACGTCACATAGTAAAACGTCATAACGTATAACCTCACATAGTAAAACGTCATAACGTATAACGTCATATAGAATTACGGTTTAACGTATAACGTCATACTGTAATGCGTCATAACGTATAACGTCATATAGTATTGCGTCATGACGAATAACGTCGTATAGAATTACGTCATAACGGATAACGTCTTACAGTAATACGTCATAACGTAGAACGTCCTATAGCTATGCGTCATAACGTATAACGTCATATAGTATTACGGCATAACATATAACGTCACATAGAATTACGTCATAACGGATAACGTCACATAGTAAAACGTTATAACGTATAACGTCATATAGAATTACGGTTTAACGTATAACGCCATATAATAATGAGTCATAACGTATAACGCCATATAGTAATACGTCATAACATATAACGCCAAATAGTAATACGTCATAACGTATAACGTCATATAGAATTACGGCATAACGTATAACGTCATACAGTAGTGCGTCATAACGTATAACGTCACATAGTAAAACGTCATAACGTATAACGTCATATAGAATTACGGTTTAACGTATAACGTCATACTGTAATGCGCCATAACGTATAACGTCATATAGAATTACGTCATGACGAATAACGTCATATATAATTACGTTTAAACGTATAACGCCATATCGTAATGCGTCATAACGTATAACGTCACATAGTAATACGTCATAACGTATAACGTCACATAGTAAAACGTCATAACGTATAGCGTCATATAGAATTACGGTTTAACGTATAACGTCATCTAGTATTACGGTTTATCGTATAACGTCATACAGTAATGCGTGATAACGTATAACGCCATATAGTAATCCGTCATAACGTATAACGTCATATAGTATTGCGTCATGACGTATAACGTAGAATAAAATTACGACATAACGTACTACATCAAATAGTAATACGTCATAACGTATAACGTCACATAGTAAAACGTCATAACGTATAACGTCATATAGAATTACGGTTTAACGTATAACGTCATACAGTAATGCATCATAACGTATAACGTCATATAGAATTACGGTTTAACGTATAACGTCATACAGTTATGCGTCATAACGTATAACATCACATAGTAATATGTCATACCGTATAACGTCATATCGAATTACGTCATAACGTATAACGTCACATAGCAAAACGTCATAACGTATAACCTCACATAGTAAAACGTCATAACGTATAACGTCATATAGAATTACTGTTTAACGTATAACGTCATACTGTAATGTGTCATAACGTATAACGTCATATAGTATTGCGTCATGACGAATAACGTCGTATAGAATTACGTCATAACGGATAACGTCTTACAGTAATACGTCATAACGTAGAACGTCATGTAGCTATGCGTCATAACGTATAACGTTATAGATTATTGCGTCACGACGAATAACGTCGTATAGAATCACGTCATAACGGATAACGTCTTACAGTAATACGTCATAACGTAGAACGTCATATAGCTATGCGTCATAACGTATAACGCCATATAGTAATGCGTCATAACGTATAACGCCATATAGTAATGCGTTTAACGTATAACGCCATATAGTATTGCGTCATGATGTATAACGTCATACAGAATTACGTCATAACATATAATGTCATATAGTATTGCGTCATAACGTATAACCTCACATGGTAAAACGTCATAACGTATAACGTCATATAGAATTACGGTTTAACGTATAACGTCATACTGTAATGCGTCATAACGTATAAGGTCATATAATATTGCGTCATGACGAATAACGTCGTATAGAATTACGTCATAACGGATAACGTCTTACAGTAATACGTCATAACGTAGAACGTCATATAGCTATGCGTCATAGAGTATAACGTCAAATAGTATTACGTCATGACGAATAACGTCGTATAGAATTACGTCATAACGGATTACGTCTTACAGTAATACGTCATAACGTAGAACGTCTTATAGCTATGCGTCATAACGTATAACGCCATATAGTAATGCGTCATAACGTATAGCGTCATATAGAATTACGGTTTAACGTATAACGTCATACTGTAATGCGTCATAACGTATAAGGTCATATAATATTGCGTCATGACGAATAACGTCGTATAGAATTACGTCATAGCGGATAACGTCTTACAGTAATACGTCATAACGTAGAACGTCATATAGCTATGCGTCATAAAGTATAACGTCATATAGTATTGCGTCATGACGAATAACGTCGTATAGAATTACGTCATAACGGATAACGTCTTACAGTAATACGTTATAACGTAGAACGTCTTATAGCTATGCGTCATAACGTATAACGCCCTATAGTAATGCGTCATAACGTATAACGTCATATAGAATTACGGTTTAACGTATAACGCCATATAGTAATGCGTCATAACGTATAACGCCATAAAGTAATGCGTCATAACGTATAACGCCATATAGTATTGCGTCATGATGTATAACGTCATACAGAATTACGTCATAACATATAATGTCATATAGTATTGCGTCATAACGTATAACCTCACATAGTAAAACGTCATAACGTATAACGACATATAGAATTACGGTTTAACGTATAACGTCATACTGCAATGCGTCATAACGTATAACGTCATATAGTATTGCGTCATGACGAATAACGTCGTATAGAATTACGTCATAACGGATAACGTCTTACAGTAGTACGTCATAACGTAGAACGTCATATAGCTATGCGTCATAACGTATAACGTCATATAGTATTGCGTCATGACGAATAACGTCATATAGAATTACGGTTTAACGTATAACGTCATACTGTAATGCGTGATACCGTATAACGTCATATAGTATTGCGTCATGACGTATAACGTCGTATAGAATTACGTCATAACGGGTAACGTCTTACAGTAATACGTCATATCGTATAACGCCATATAGTATTGCGTCATGATGTATAACGTCATACAGAATTATGTCATAACATATAATGTCATAAAGTATTGCGTCATAACGTATAACGTCATATAGTTTTACGGCATAACGTATTACGTCATACAGTAATTCCTCAAAACGTATAACGTCACATAGTAATACGTCCCAACGAATAACGTCATATAGAATTACGGTTAAACGTATAACGCCATATAGAAATACGTTTTAACGTATAACGTAATACAGAATTACGGTGTAACGTATAATACCATAGCGTAATGCGTCATATCGTGTAACGTCACATAGTAATACGTCATAACGCATAACGTCATATAGAATTACGGTTTAACGTATAACGCCATATAGTAATGCGTCATAACGTATAACGTCACATAGTAATACGTCATAACGTATAACGTCACATAGTAAAACGTCATAACGTATAACGTCATATAGAATTACGGTTTAACGTATAACGTCATACTGTAATGCGTCATAACGTATAACGTCATATAGTATTGCGTCATGACGAATAACGTCGTATAGAATTACGTCATAACGGATAACGTCTTACAGTAATACGTCATAACGTAGAACGTCATATAGCTATGCGTCATAACGTATAACGTCATATAGTATTGCGTCATGACGAATAACGTCGTATAGAATTGCGTCATAACGGATAACGTCTTACAGTAATACGACATAACGTAGAACGTCATATAGCTATGCGTCATAACGTATAACGCCATATAGTAATGCGTCATAACGTATAACGTCATACAGTAAAGCGTCATAACGTATAACGTCACATAGTAATATGTCATACCGTATAACGTCATATGGAATTACGTCACAACGTATAACGTCACATAGTAAAACGTCATAACGTATAACCTCACATAGTAAAACGTCATAACGTATAACGTCATATAGAATTACGGTTTAACGTATAACGTCATACTGTAATGCGTCATAACGTATAACGTCATATAGTATTGCGTCATGACGAATAACGTCGTATAGAATTACGTCATAACGGATAACGTCTTACAGTAATACGTCATAACGTAGAACGTCCTATAGCTATGCGTCATAACGTATAACGTCATATAGTATTACGGCATAACATATAACGTCACATAGAATTACGTCATAACGGATAACGTCACATAGTAAAACGTTATAACGTATAACGTCATATAGAATTACGGTTTAACGTATAACGCCATATAATAATGAGTCATAACGTATAACGCCATATAGTAATACGTCATAACATATAACGCCAAATAGTAATACGTCATAACGTATAACGTCATATAGAATTACGGCATAACGTATAACGTCATACAGTAGTGCGTCATAACGTATAACGTCACATAGTAAAACGTCATAACGTATAACGTCATACTGTAATGCGCCATAACGTATAACGTCATATAGAATTACGTCATGACGAATAACGTCATATATAATTACGTTTAAACGTATAACGCCATATAGTAATGCGTCATAACGTATAACGTCACATAGTAATACGTCATAACGTATAACGTCACATAGTAAAACGTCATAACGTATAGCGTCATATAGAATTACGGTTTAACGTATAACGTCATCTAGTATTACGGTTTATCGTATAACGTCATACAGTAATGCGTGATAACGTATAACGCCATATAGTATTCCGTCATAGCGTATAACGTCATATAGTATTGCGTCATGACGTATAACGTAGAATAAAATTACGACATAACGTACTACATCAAATAGTAATACGTCATAACGTATAACGTCACATAGTAAAACGTCATAACGTATAACGTCATATAGAATTACGGTTTAACGTATAACGTCATACAGTAATGCATCATAACGTATAACGTCATATAGAATTACGGTTTAACGTATAACGTCATACAGTTATGCGTCATAACGTATAACATCACATAGTAATACGTCATACCGTATAACGTCATATCGAATTACGTCATAACGTATAACGTCACATAGCAAAACGTCATAACGTATAACCTCACATAGTAAAACGTCATAACGTATAACGTCATATAGAATTACTGTTTAACGTATAACGTCATACTGTAATGTGTCATAACGTATAACGTCATATAGTATTGCGTCATGACGAATAACGTCGTATAGAATTACGTCATAACGGATAACGTCTTACAGTAATACGTCATAACGTAGAACGTCATGTAGCTATGCGTCATAACGTATAACGTTATAGATTATTGCGTCACGACGAATAACGTCGTATAGAATCACGTCATAACGGATAACGTCTTACAGTAATACGTCATAACGTAGAACGTCATATAGCTATGCGTCATAACGTATAACGCCATATAGTAATGCGTCATAACGTATAACGCCATATAGTAATGCGTTTAACGTATAACGCCATATAGTATTGCGTCATGATGTATAACGTCATACAGAATTACGTCATAACATATAATGTCATATAGTATTGCGTCATAACGTATAAGCTCACATGGTAAAACGTCATAACGTATAACGTCATATAGAATTACGGTTTAACGTATAACGTCATACTGTAATGCGTCATAACGTATAAGGTCATATAATATTGCGTCATGACGAATAACGTCGTATAGAATTACGTCATAACGGATAACGTCTTACAGTAATACGTCATAACGTAGAACGTCATATAGCTATGCGTCATAGAGTATAACGTCATATAGTATTACGTCATGACGAATAACGTCGTACAGAATTACGTCATAACGGATTACGTCTTACAGTAATACGTCATAACGTAGAACGTCTTATAGCTATGCGTCATAACGTATAACGCCATATAGTAATGCGTCATAACGTATAACGTCATATAGAATTACGGTTTAACGTATAACGTCATACTGTAATGCGTCATAACGTATAAGGTCATATAATATTGCGTCATGACGAATAACGTCGTATAGAATTACGTCATAGCGGATAACGTCTTACAGTAATACGTCATAACGTAGAACGTCATATAGCTATGCGTCATAAAGTATAACGTCATATAGTATTGCGTCATGACGAATAACGTCGTATAGAATTACGTCATAACGGATAACGTCTTACAGTAATACGTTATAACGTAGAACGTCTTATAGCTATGCGTCATAACGTATAACGCCCTATAGTAATGCGTCATAACGTATAACGTCATATAGAATTACGGTTTAACGTATAACGCCATATAGTAATGCGTCATAACGTATAACGCCATAAAGTAATGCGTCATAACGTATAACGCCATATAGTATTGCGTCATGATGTATAACGTCATACAGAATTACGTCATAACATATAATGTCATATAGTATTGCGTCATAACGTATAACCTCACATAGTAAAACGTCATAACGTATAACGTCATATAGAATTACGGTTTAACGTATAACGTCATACTGCAATGCGTCATAACGTATAACGTCATATAGTATTGCGTCATGACGAATAACGTCGTATAGAATTACGTCATAACGGATAACGTCTTACAGTAGTACGTCATAACGTAGAACGTCATATAGCTATGCGTCATAACGTATAACGTCATATAGTATTGCGTCATGACGAATAACGTCATATAGAATTACGGTTTAACGTATAACGTCATACTGTAATGCGTGATACCGTATAACGTCATATAGTATTGCGTCATGACGTATAACGTCGTATAGAATTACGTCATAACGGGTAACGTCTTACAGTAATACGTCATATCGTATAACGCCATATAGTATTGCGTCATGATGTATAACGTCATACAGAATTACGTCATAACATATAATGTCATAAAGTATTGCGTCATAACGTATAACGTCATATAGTTTTACGGCATAACGTATTACGTCATACAGTAATTCCTCAAAACGTATAACGTCACATAGTAATACGTCCCAACGAATAACGTCATATAGAATTACGGTTAAACGTATAACGCCATATAGAAATACGTTTTAACGTATAACGTAATACAGAATTACGGTGTAACGTATAATACCATAGCGTAATGCGTCATATCGTGTAACGTCACATAGTAATACGTCATAACGCATAACGTCATATAGAATTACGGTTTAACGTATAACGCCATATAGTAATGCGTCATAACGTATAACGTCACATAGTAATACGTCATAACGTATAACGTCACATAGTAAAACGTCATAACGTATAACGTCATATAGAATTACGGTTTAACGTATAACGTCATACTGTAATGCGTCATAACGTATAACGTCATATAGTATTGCGTCATGACGAATAACGTCGTATAGAATTACGTCATAACGGATAACGTCTTACAGTAATACGTCATAACGTAGAACGTCATATAGCTATGCGTCATAACGTATAACGTCATATAGTATTGCGTCATAACGAATAACGTCGTATAGAATTGCGTCATAACGGATAACGTCTTACAGTAATGCGTCATAACGTAGAACGTCATATAGCTATGCGTCATAACGTATAACGCCATATAGTAATGCGTCATAACGTATAACGTCATACAGTAAAGCGTCATAACGTATAACGTCACATAGTAATATGTCATACCGTATAACGTCATATGGAATTACGTCACAACGTATAACGTCACATAGTAAAACGTCATAACGTATAACCTCACATAGTAAAACGTCATAACGTATAACGTCATATAGAATTACGGTTTAACGTATAACGTCATACTGTAATGCGTCATAACGTATAACGTCATATAGAATTACGGCATAACGTATAACGTCATACAGTAGTGCGTCATAACGTATAACGTCACATAGTAAAACGTCATAACGTATAACGTCATATAGAATTACGGTTTAACGTATAACGTCATACTGTAATGCGCCATAACGTATAACGTCATATAGAATTACGTCATGACGAATAACGTCATATATAATTACGTTTAAACGTATAACGCCATATAGTAATGCGTCATAACGTATAACGTCACATAGTAATACGTCATAACGTATAACGTCACATAGTAAAACGTCATAACGTATAGCGTCATATAGAATTACGGTTTAACGTATAACGTCATCTAGTATTACGGTTTATCGTATAACGTCATACAGTAATGCGTGATAACGTATAACGCCATATAGTAATCCGTCATAACGTATAACGTCATATAGTATTGCGTCATGACGTATAACGTAGAATAAAATTACGACATAACGTACTACATCAAATAGTAATACGTCATAACGTATAACGTCACATAGTAAAACGTCATAACGTATAACGTCATATAGAATTACGGTTTAACGTATAACGTCATACAGTAATGCATCATAACGTATAACGTCATATAGAATTACGGTTTAACGTATAACGTCATACAGTTATGCGTCATAACGTATAACATCACATAGTAATATGTCATACCGTATAACGTCATATCGAATTACGTCATAACGTATAACGTCACATAGCAAAACGTCATAACGTATAACCTCACATAGTAAAACGTCATAACGTATAACGTCATATAGAATTACTGTTTAACGTATAACGTCATACTGTAATGTGTCATAACGTATAACGTCATATAGTATTGCGTCATGACGAATAACGTCGTATAGAATTACGTCATAACGGATAACGTCTTACAGTAATACGTCATAACGTAGAACGTCATGTAGCTATGCGTCATAACGTATAACGTTATAGATTATTGCGTCATGACGAATAACGTCGTATAGAATTACGTCATAACGGATAACGTCTTACAGTAATACGTCATAACGTAGAACGTCATATAGCTATGCGTCATAACGTATAACGCCATATAGTAATGCGTCATAACGTATAACGCCATATAGTAATGCGTTTAACGTATAACGCCATATAGTATTGCGTCATGATGTATAACGTCATACAGAATTACGTCATAACATATAATGTCATATAGTATTGCGTCATAACGTATAACCTCACATGGTAAAACGTCATAACGTATAACGTCATATAGAATTACGGTTTAACGTATAACGTCATACTGTAATGCGTCATAACGTATAAGGTCATATAATATTGCGTCATGACGAATAACGTCGTATAGAATTACGTCATAACGGATAACGTCTTACAGTAATACGTCATAACGTAGAACGTCATATAGCTATGCGTCATAGAGTATAACGTCATATAGTATTACGTCATGACGAATAACGTCGTATAGAATTACGTCATAACGGATTACGTCTTACAGTAATACGTCATAACGTAGAACGTCTTATAGCTATGCGTCATAACGTATAACGCCATATAGTAATGCGTCATAACGTATAACGTCATATAGAATTACGGTTTAACGTATAACGTCATACTGTAATGCGTCATAACGTATAAGGTCATATAATATTGCGTCATGACGAATAACGTCGTATAGAATTACGTCATAGCGGATAACGTCTTACAGTAATACGTCATAACGTAGAACGTCATATAGCTATGCGTCATAAAGTATAACGTCATATAGTATTGCGTCATGACGAATAACGTCGTATAGAATTACGTCATAACGGATAACGTCTTACAGTAATACGTTATAACGTAGAACGTCTTATAGCTATGCGTCATAACGTATAACGTCATATAGTATTGCGTCATGACGAATAACGTCATATAGAATTACGGTTTAACGTATAACGTCATACTGTAATGCGTGATACCGTATAACGTCATATAGTATTGCGTCATGACGTATAACGTCGTATAGAATTACGTCATAACGGATAACGTCTTACAGTAATACGTCATAACGTAGAACGTCCTATAGCTATGCGTCATAACGTATAACGTCATATAGTATTACGGCATAACATATAACGTCACATAGAATTACGTCATAACGGATAACGTCACATAGTAAAACGTTATAACGTATAACGTCATATAGAATTACGGTTTAACGTATAACGCCATATAATAATGAGTCATAACGTATAACGCCATATAGTAATACGTCATAACATATAACTCCAAATAGTAATACGTCATAACGTATAACGTCATATAGAATTACGGCATAACGTATAACGTCATACAGTAGTGCGTCATAACGTATAACGTCACATAGTAAAACGTCATAACGTATAACGTCATATAGAATTACGGTTTAACGTATAACGTCATACTGTAATGCGCCATAACGTATAACGTCATATAGAATTACGTCATCACGAATAACGTCATATATAATTACGTTTAAACGTATAACGCCATATAGTAATGCGTCATAACGTATAACGCCATATAGTAATCCGTCATAACGTATAACGTCATATAGTATTGCGTCATGACGTATAACGTAGAATAAAATTACGACATAACGTACTACATCAAATAGTAATACGTCATAACGTATAACGTCACATAGTAAAACGTCATAACGTATAACGTCATATAGAATTACGGTTTAACGTATAACGTCATACAGTAATGCATCATAACGTATAACGTCATATAGAATTACGGTTTAACGTATAACGTCATACAGTTATGCGTCATAACGTATAACATCACATAGTAATATGTCATACCGTATAACGTCATATCGAATTACGTCATAACGTATAACGTCACATAGCAAAACGTCATAACGTATAACCTCACATAGTAAAACGTCATAACGTATAACGTCATATAGAATTACTGTTTAACGTATAACGTCATACTGTAATGTGTCATAACGTATAACGTCATATAGTATTGCGTCATGACGAATAACGTCGTATAGAATTACGTCATAACGGATAACGTCTTACAGTAATACGTCATAACGTAGAACGTCATGTAGCTATGCGTCATAACGTATAACGTTATAGATTATTGCGTCATGACGAATAACGTCGTATAGAATTACGTCATAACGGATAACGTCTTACAGTAATACGTCATAACGTAGAACGTCATATAGCTATGCGTCATAACGTATAACGCCATATAGTAATGCGTCATAACGTATAACGCCATATAGTAATGCGTTTAACGTATAACGCCATATAGTATTGCGTCATGATGTATAACGTCATACAGAATTACGTCATAACGTAGAACGTCTTATAGCTATGCGTCATAACGTATAACCTCACATGGTAAAACGTCATAACGTATAACGTCATATAGAATTACGGTTTAACGTATAACGTCATACTGTAATGCGTCATAACGTATAAGGTCATATAATATTGCGTCATGACGAATAACGTCGTATAGAATTACGTCATAGCGGATAACGTCTTACAGTAATACGTCATAACGTAGAACGTCATATAGCTATGCGTCATAAAGTATAACGTCATATAGTATTGCGTCATGACGCATAACGTCGTATAGAATTACGTCATAACGGATAACGTCTTACAGTAATACGTTATAACGTAGAACGTCTTATAGCTATGCGTCATAACGTATAACGCCCTATAGTAATGCGTCATAACGTATAACGTCATATAGAATTACGGTTTAACGTATAACGCCATATAGTAATGCGTCATAACGTATAACGCCATAAAGTAATGCGTCATAACGTATAACGCCATATAGTATTGCGTCATGATGTAAAACGTCATACAGAATTACGTCATAACATATAATGTCATATAGTATTGCGTCATAACGTATAACCTCACATAGTAAAACGTCATAACGTATAACGTCATATAGAATTACGGTTTAACGTATAACGTCATACTGCAATGCGTCATAACGTATAACGTCATATAGTATTGCGTCATGATGAATAACGTCGTATAGAATTACGTCATAACGGATAACGTCTTACAGTAGTACGTCATAACGTAGAACGTCATATAGCTATGCGTCATAACGTATAACGTCATATAGTATTGCGTCATGACGAATAACGTCATATAGAATTACGGTTTAACGTATAACGTCATACTGTAATGCGTGATACCGTATAACGTCATATAGTATTGCGTCATGACGTATAACGTCGTATAGAATTACGTCATAACGGGTAACGTCTTACAGTAATACGTCATATCGTATAACGCCATATAGTATTGCGTCATGATGTATAACGTCATACAGAATTACGTCATAACATATAATGTCATAAAGTATTGCGTCATAACGTATAACGTCATATAGTATTACGGCAAAACATATAACGTCACATAGAATTACGTCATAACGGATAACGTCACATAGTAAAACGTCATAACGTATAACGTCATATAGTATTACGGCATACCGTATAACGTCATATAGAATTACGGCCTAACGTATAACGTCATACAGTAATGCGTCATAACGAATAACGTCATATAGTATAGCGTCATGACGTATAACGTCGCATAGCATTATGTCATAATGGATAACGTCTTCGAGTAATACGTCATAACGTATAACGTCATATAGAATTACGGCATAACGTATTACGTCATACAGTAATTCCTCAAAACGTATAACGTCACATAGTAATACGTCACAACGAATAATGTCATATAGAATTACGGTTAAACGTATAACGCCATATAGAATTACGTTTTAACGTATAACGTAATATAGAATTACGGTGTAACGTATAATACCATAGCGTAATGCGTCATACCGTGTAACGTCACATAGTAATACGTCATAACGCATAACGTCATATAGAATTACGGTTTAACGTATAGCGCCATATAGTAATGCGTCATAACGTATAACGTCACATAGTAATACGTCACAACGAATAACGTAATATAGAATTACGGTTAATCGTATAACGCCATATAGAATTACGTTTTAACGTATAACGTAATACAGAATTACGGTGTAACGTATAATACCATAGCGTAATGCGTCATATCGTGTAACGTCACATAGTAATACGTCATAACGCATAACGGCATATAGAATTACGGTTTAACGTATAACGTCATAGTGTAATGCGTCATAACGTATAACGTCATATAGTATTGCGTCATGACGAATAACGTCGTATAGAATTACGTCATAACGGATAACGTCTTACAGTAATACGTCATAACGTAGAACGTCATATAGAATTACGGCATAAGGTATAACGTCATATAGTAAAACGTTATAACGTATAACATCATTGAGAATTTCGGTTTAACGTATAACGACATGTAGCAATGCGTCATAACGTATAACGTCACATAGTAATACGACATAACGTATAACGTCATATGGAATTATTGTTTAACGTATAACACCATACAGTAATGCGTCATAACGTATAACGTCATATAGTATTGCGCCATGACGTATAACGTCATATAGAATTACGGTTTAACGTATTACGTCATTTAGTAATGCGTCATAACGTATAACGCCACATAGTAATGCGTCATAAAGTATAACGTCATATAGAATTACGGTTAAACGTATAACGCCATATAGAATTACGTTTTAACCTATAACGTTATAGAGAATTACGGTTTAACGTATAACGCCTTAAAGAATTACGTCATGACGTATAACGTCACACAGTATAACGTCATAACGTATAACGTCATATAGAATTACGGTTTAACGTATAACGTCATATAGTATTGCGTCATAACGTATAACGTCGTATAGAATTACGTCATAACGGATAACGTCTTATAGTAATACGTCATAACGTATAACGTCATATAGCAATGCGTCATAACGTATGACGCCATACAGTATTGCGTCATGATGTATAACGTCATATAGAACTAAGTCATAACATATAACGTCGTATAGAATTACGTCATAATGGATAACGTCTTCTAGTAATACGTCATAACGTATAACGTCACACAGTATTACGTCATAACGTATAACGTCATATAGAATTACGGTTTAACGTATTACGTCATTTAGTAATGCGTCATAACGTATAACGCCACATAGTAATGCGTCATAAAGTATAACGTCATATAGAATTACGGTTAAACGTATAACGCCATATAGAATTACGTTTTAACCTATAACGTTATAGAGAATTACGGTTTAACGTATAACGCCTTAAAGAATTACGTCATGACGTATAACGTCACACAGTATAACGTCATAACGTATAACGTCATATAGAATTACGGTTTAACGTATAACGTCATATAGTATTGCGTCATAACGTATAACGTCGTATAGAATTACGTCATAACGGATAACGTCTTATAGTAATACGTCATAACGTATAACGTCATATAGCAATGCGTCATAACGTATGACGCCATACAGTATTGCGTCATGATGTATAACGTCATATAGAACTAAGTCATAACATATAACGTCGTATAGAATTACGTCATAACGGATAACGTCTTATAGTAATACGTCATAACGTATAACGTCATCTAGTAATACGTGATAACGTATAACGTCATATAGAATTACTTCATAACGTATAACGTCACATAGTAGAACGCCATAACGTATAACGTCATATAGAATTACGGTTTAACGTATAACGTCATACAGTAATGCGTCATAACGGATAACGTCTCATAGTAATACGTCATAACGTATAACGTCACACAGTATTACGTCATAACGTATAACGTCATATAGAATTACGGTTTAACGTATTACGTCATTTAGTAACGCGTCATAACGTATAACGCCACATAGTAATGCGTCATAACGTATAACGCCATATAGAATTACGGTTAAACGTATAACGCCATATAGAATTACGTTTTAACCTATAACGTCATAGAGAATTACGGTTTAACGTATAACGCCTTAAAGAATTACGTCATGACGTATAACGTCACACAGTATAACGTCATATAGAATTATTGTTTAACGTATAACGTCATAGTGTAATGTGTCATAACGTATAACGCCATATCGAATTACGTCATAACGTATAACGTCATATAGAATTATTGTTTATCGTATAACGTCATACAGCAATTCCTCATATCGTATAACGTGACATAGTAATACGTCACAACGAATAACGTCATATAGAATTACGGTTAAACGTATAACGCCATATAGAATTACGTTTTAACCTACAATGTCATATAGAGTTACGGTTTAACGTATAACACCATAAAGAATTACGTCGTAACGTATAACGTCACATAGTATAACGGCATAACGTATAACGTCATACAGTAAGGCGCCATAACGTATAACGTCATATAGAATTACGGCTTAACGTATAACGTCATACAGTAATGCGTCATAACGTATAACGTCATATAGTATAGCGTCATGACGTATAACGTCGTATAGCATTACGTCATAACGTATAACGTCATATAGCAATGCGTCATAACGTATGACGCCATATAGTAATGCGTCATTACGTATAACGTCATATAGTATAGAGTTATGACGTATAACGTCGTATAGCATTACGTCATAACGTATAACGTCATATAGCAATGCGTCATAACGTATGACGCCATATAGTAATGCGTCATTACGTATAACGTCATATAGTATAGCGTTATGACGTATAACGTCGTATAGCATTACGTCATAATGGATAACGTCTTATAGTAATACGACATAACGTATAACGTCATATGGAATTATTGTTTAACGTATAACACCATACAGTAATGCGTCATAACGTATAACGTCATATAGTATAGCGCCATGACGTATAACGTCATATAGAATTACGGTTTAACGTATTACGTCATTTAGTAATGCGTCATAACGTATAACGCCACATAGTAATGCGTCATAAAGTATAACGTCATATAGAGTTACGGTTAAACGTATAACGCCATATAGAATTACGTTTTAACCTATAACGTTATAGAGAATTACGGTTTAACGTATAACGCCTTAAAGAATTACGTCATGACGTATAACGTCACACAGTATAACGTCATAACGTATAACGTCATATAGAATTACGGTTTAACGTATAACGTCATATAGTATTGCGTCATAACGTATAACGTCGTATAGAATTACGTCATAACGGATAACGTCTTATAGTAATACGTCATAACGTATAACGTCATATAGCAATGCGTCATAACGTATGACGCCATACAGTATTGCGTCATGATGTATAACGTCATATAGAACTAAGTCATAACATATAACGTCGTATAGAATTACGTCATAATGGATAACGTCTTCTAGTAATACGTCATAACGTATAACGTCACACAGTATTACGTCATAACGTATAACGTCATATAGAATTACGGTTTAACGTATTACGTCATTTAGTAACGCGTCATAACGTATAACGCCACATAGTAATGCGTCATAACGTATAACGCCATATAGAATTACGGTTAAACGTATAACGCCATATAGAATTACGTTTCAACCTATAACGTCATAGAGAATTACGGTTTAACGTATAACGCCTTAAAGAATTACGTCATGACGTATAACGTCACACAGTATAACGTCATATAGAATTATTGTTTAACGTATAACGTCATAGTGTAATGCGTCATAACGTATAACGCCATATCGAATTACGTCATAACGTATAACGTCATATAGAATTATTGTTTATCGTATAACGTCATACAGCAATTCCTCATATCGTATAACGTGACATAGTAATACGTCACAACGAATAACGTCATATAGAATTACGGTTAAACGTATAACGCCATATAGAATTACGTTTTAACCTACAATGTCATATAGAGTTACGGTTTAACGTATAACACCATAAAGAATTACGTCGTAACGTATAACGTCACATAGTATAACGGCATAACGTATAACGTCATACAGTAAGGCGCCATAACGTATAACGTCATATAGAATTACGGCTTAACGTATAACGTCATACAGTAATGCGTCATAACGTATAACGTCATATAGTATAGCGTCATGACGTATAACGTCGTATAGCATTACGTCATAACGTATAACGTCATATAGCAATGCGTCATAACGTATGACGCCATATAGTAATGCGTCATTACGTATAACGTCATATAGTATAGAGTTATGACGTATAACGTCGTATAGCATTACGTCATAACGTATAACGTCATATAGCAATGCGTCATAACGTATGACGCCATATAGTAATGCGTCATTACGTATAACGTCATATAGTATAGAGTTATGACGTATAACGTCGTATAGCATTACGTCATAATGGATAACGTCTTATAGTAATACGACATAACGTATAACGTCATATAGTATAGCGCCATGACATATAACGTCATATAGAATTACGGTTTAACGTATTACGTCATTTAGTAATGCGTCATAACGTATAACGCCACATAGTAATGCGTCATAAAGTATAACGTCATATAGAATTACGGTTAAACGTATAACGCCATATAGAATTACGTTTTAACCTATAACGTTATAGAGAATTACGGTTTAACGTATAACGCCTTAAAGAATTACGTCATGACGTATAACGTCACACAGTATAACGTCATAACGTATAACGTCATATAGAATTACGGTTTAACGTATAACGTCATATAGTATTGCGTCATAACGTATAACGCCACATAGTAATGCGTCATAAAGTATAACGTCATATAGAATTACGGTTAAACGTATAACGCCATATAGAATTACGTTTTAACCTATAACGTTATAGAGAATTACGGTTTAACGTATAACGCCTTAAAGAATTACGTCATGACGTATAACGTCACACAGTATAACGTCATAACGTATAACGTCATATAGAATTACGGTTTAACGTATAACGTCATATAGTATTGCGTCATAACGTATAACGTCGTATAGAATTACGTCATAACGGATAACGTCTTATAGTAATACGTCATAACGTATAACGTCATATAGCAATGCGTCATAACGTATGACGCCATACAGTATTGCGTCATGATGTATAACGTCATATAGAACTAAGTCATAACATATAACGTCGTATAGAATTACGTCATAACGGATAACGTCTTATAGTAATACGTCATAACGTATAACGTCATATAGTAATACGTGATAACGTATAACGTCATATAGAATTACTTCATAACGTATAACGTCACATAGTAGAACGCCATAACGTATAACGTCATATAGAATTACGGTTTAACGTATAACGTCATACAGTAATGCGTCATAACGGATAACGTCTCATAGTAATACGTCATAACGTATAACGTCACACAGTATTACGTCATAACGTATAACGTCATATAGAATTACGGTTTAACGTATTACGTCATTTAGTAACGCGTCATAACGTATAACGCCACATAGTAATGCGTCATAACGTATAACGCCATATAGAATTACGGTTAAACGTATAACGCCATATAGAATTACGTTTTAACCTATAACGTCATAGAGAATTACGGTTTAACGTATAACGCCTTAAAGAATTACGTCATGACGTATAACGTCACACAGTATAACGTCATATAGAATTATTGTTTAACGTATAACGTCATAGTGTAATGCGTCATAACGTATAACGCCATATCGAATTACGTCATAACGTATAACGTCATATAGAATTATTGTTTATCGTATAACGTCATACAGCAATTCCTCATATCGTATAACGTGACATAGTAATACGTCACAACGAATAACGTCATATAGAATTACGGTTAAACGTATAACGCCATATAGAATTACGTTTTAACCTACAATGTCATATAGAGTTACGGTTTAACGTATAACACCATAAAGAATTACGTCGTAACGTATAACGTCACATAGTATAACGGCATAACGTATAACGTCATACAGTAAGGCGCCATAACGTATAACGTCATATAGAATTACGGCTTAACGTATAACGTCATACAGTAATGCGTCATAACGTATAACGTCTTATAGTATAGCGTCATGACGTATAACGTCGTATAGCATTACGTCATAACGTATAACGTCATATAGCAATGCGTCATAACGTATGACGCCATATAGTAATGCGTCATTACGTATAACGTCATATAGTATAGAGTTATGACGTATAACGTCGTATAGCATTACGTCATAACGTATAACGTCATATAGCAATGCGTCATAACGTATGACGCCATATAGTAATGCGTCATAACGTATCACGTCATATAGTATTGCGTCATAACGTATAACGCTATATAGTAATACGTGATAACGTATAACGTCATATAGAATTACTTCATGACGTATAACGTCACACAGTATAACGTCATAACGTATAACGTCATATAGAATTACGGTTTAACGTATAACGTCATACAGAAATGCGTCATAACATATAACGTCATATAGTATTGCGTCATAACGTATAACGTCGTATAGAATTACGTCATAACGGATAACGTCTTATAGTAATACGTCATAACGTATAACGTCATATAGCAATGCGTCATAACGTATAACGTCGTATAGAATTACGTCATAACGGATAACGTCTTATAGTAATACGTCATAACGTATAACGTCATATAGTAATGCGTCATAACGTATAACGTCACATAGAATTACGGCATAAGATATAACGTCACATAGAATTACGTCATAACGGATAACGTCACATAGTAAAACGTTATAACGTATAACGTCATATAGAATTACGGTTTAACGTATAACGCAATATAGTAATGCATCATAACGTATAACGTCATGTAGTATTGCGTCATGATGTATAACGTCATATAGAATTACGTCATAACATATAATGTCATATAGAATTGCGGCATAACGTATAACGTCATATAGTAATGCGTCATAACGTATAACGCCATATAGTAAAACGTCATAACGTATAACGTCATTTTGAATTACTTCATAACGTATAACGTCACATAGTAATACGTCATAACGTATAAGGTCATATAGAATTTCGGTTTAACGTATAACGCCAGATAGCAATGCGTCATAACGTATAACGTCACATAGTAATACGTCATAACGTATAACGTCATATAGAATTATTGTTTAACGTATAACGTCATAGTGTAATGCGTCAAGACGTATAACGTAACATAGTAATACGTCATAACGTATAACGCCATATAGTAATACGTCATAACGGATAACGTCACACAGTATTACGAAATGAAGTATAACGTCATATAGAATTGCGGTTTAACGTATAACGTCATACAGTAATGCGTCATAACGTATAACGTCATACAGTAATGCGTGATAACGTATAACGCCATATAGTAATCCGTCATAACGTATAACGTCATATAGTATTGCGTCATGACGTATAACGTAGAATAAAATTACGACATAACGTACTACATCAAATAGTAATACGTCATAACGTATAACGTCACATAGTAAAACGTCATAACGTATAACGTCATATAGAATTACGGTTTAACGTATAACGTCATACAGTAATGCATCATAACGTATAACGTCATATAGAATTACGGTTTAACGTATAACGTCATACAGTTATGCGTCATAACGTATAACATCACATAGTAATATGTCATACCGTATAACGTCATATCGAATTACGTCATAACGTATAACGTCACATAGCAAAACGTCATAACGTATAACCTCACATAGTAAAACGTCATAACGTATAACGTCATATAGAATTACTGTTTAACGTATAACGTCATACTGTAATGTGTCATAACGTATAACGTCATATAGTATTGCGTCATGACGAATAACGTCGTATAGAATTACGTCATAACGGATAACGTCTTACAGTAATACGTCATAACGTAGAACGTCATGTAGCTATGCGTCATAACGTATAACGTTATAGATTATTGCGTCATGACGAATAACGTCGTATAGAATTACGTCATAACGGATAACGTCTTACAGTAATACGTCATAACGTAGAACGTCATATAGCTATGCGTCATAACGTATAACGCCATATAGTAATGCGTCATAACGTATAACGCCATATAGTAATGCGTTTAACGTATAACGCCATATAGTATTGCGTCATGATGTATAACGTCATACAGAATTACGTCATAACATATAATGTCATATAGTATTGCGTCATAACGTATAACCTCACATGGTAAAACGTCATAACGTATAACGTCATATAGAATTACGGTTTAACGTATAACGTCATACTGTAATGCGTCATAACGTATAAGGTCATATAATATTGCGTCATGACGAATAACGTCGTATAGAATTACGTCATAACGGATAACGTCTTACAGTAATACGTCATAACGTAGAACGTCATATAGCTATGCGTCATAGAGTATAACGTCATATAGTATTACGTCATGACGAATAACGTCGTACAGAATTACGTCATAACGGATTACGTCTTACAGTAATACGTCATAACGTAGAACGTCTTATAGCTATGCGTCATAACGTATAACGCCATATAGTAATGCGTCATAACGTATAACGTCATATAGAATTACGGTTTAACGTATAACGTCATACTGTAATGCGTCATAACGTATAAGGTCATATAATATTGCGTCATGACGAATAACGTCGTATAGAATTACGTCATAGCGGATAACGTCTTACAGTAATACGTCATAACGTAGAACGTCATATAGCTATGCGTCATAAAGTATAACGTCATATAGTATTGCGTCATGACGAATAACGTCGTATAGAATTACGTCATAACGGATAACGTCTTACAGTAATACGTTATAACGTGGAACGTCTTATAGCTATGCGTCATAACGTATAACGCCCTATAGTAATGCGTCATAACGTATAACGTCATATAGAATTACGGTTTAACGTATAACGCCATATAGTAATGCGTCATAACGTATAACGCCATAAAGTAATGCGTCATAACGTATAACGCCATATAGTATTGCGTCATGATGTATAACGTCATACAGAATTACGTCATAACATATAATGTCATATAGTATTGCGTCATAACGTATAACCTCACATAGTAAAACGTCATAACGTATAACGTCATATAGAATTACGGTTAAACGTATAACGCCATATAGAATTACGTTTTAACCTATAACGTTATAGAGAATTACGGTTTAACGTATAACGCCTTAAAGAATTACGTCATGACGTATAACGTCACACAGTATAACGTCATAACGTATAACGTCATATAGAATTACGGTTTAACGTATAACGTCATATAGTATTGCGTCATAACGTATAACGTCGTATAGAATTACGTCATAACGGATAACGTCTTATAGTAATACGTCATAACGTATAACGTCATCTAGTAATACGTGATAACGTATAACGTCATATAGAATTACTTCATAACGTATAACGTCACATAGTAGAACGCCATAACGTATAACGTCATATAGAATTACGGTTTAACGTATAACGTCATACAGTAATGCGTCATAACGGATAACGTCTCATAGTAATACGTCATAACGTATAACGTCACACAGTATTACGTCATAACGTATAACGTCATATAGAATTACGGTTTAACGTATTACGTCATTTAGTAACGCGTCATAACGTATAACGCCACATAGTAATGCGTCATAACGTATAACGCCATATAGAATTACGGTTAAACGTATAACGCCATATAGAATTACGTTTTAACCTATAACGTCATAGAGAATTACGGTTTAACGTATAACGCCTTAAAGAATTACGTCATGACGTATAACGTCACACAGTATAACGTCATATAGAATTATTGTTTAACGTATAACGTCATAGTGTAATGCGTCATAACGTATAACGCCATATCGAATTACGTCATAACGTATAACGTCATATAGAATTATTGTTTATCGTATAACGTCATACAGCAATTCCTCATATCGTATAACGTGACATAGTAATACGTCACAACGAATAACGTCATATAGAATTACGGTTAAACGTATAACGCCATATAGAATTACGTTTTAACCTACAATGTCATATAGAGTTACGGTTTAACGTATAACACCATAAAGAATTACGTCGTAACGTATAACGTCACATAGTATAACGGCATAACGTATAACGTCATACAGTAAGGCGCCATAACGTATAACGTCATATAGAATTACGGCTTAACGTATAACGTCATACAGTAATGCGTCATAACGTATAACGTCATATAGTATAGCGTCATGACGTATAACGTCGTATAGCATTACGTCATAACGTATAACGTCATATAGCAATGCGTCATAACGTATGACGCCATATAGTAATGCGTCATTACGTATAACGTCATATAGTATAGCGTTATGACGTATAACGTCGTATAGCATTACGTCATAATGGATAACGTCTTATAGTAATACGACATAACGTATAACGTCATATGGAATTATTGTTTAACGTATAACACCATACAGTAATGCGTCATAACGTATAACGTCATATAGTATAGCGCCATGACGTATAACGTCATATAGAATTACGGTTTAACGTATTACGTCATTTAGTAATGCGTCATAACGTATAACGCCACATAGTAATGCGTCATAAAGTATAACGTCATATAGAATTACGGTTAAACGTATAACGCCATATAGAATTACGTTTTAACCTATAACGTTATAGAGAATTACGGTTTAACGTATAACGCCTTAAAGAATTACGTCATGACGTATAACGTCACACAGTATAACGTCATAACGTATAACGTCATATAGAATTACGGTTTAACGTATAACGTCATATAGTACTGCGTCATAACGTATAACGTCGTATAGAATTACGTCATAACGGATAACGTCTTATAGTAATACGTCATAACGTATAACGTCATATAGCAATGCGTCATAACGTATGACGCCATACAGTATTGCGTCATGATGTATAACGTCATATAGAACTAAGTCATAACATATAACGTCGTATAGAATTACGTCATAATGGATAACGTCTTCTAGTAATACGTCATAACGTATAACGTCACACAGTATTACGTCATAACGTATAACGTCATATAGAATTACGGTTTAACGTATTACGTCATTTAGTAACGCGTCATAACGTATAACGCCACATAGTAATGCGTCATAACGTATAACGCCATATAGAATTACGGTTAAACGTATAACGCCATATAGAATTACGTTTTAACCTATAACGTCATAGAGAATTACGGTTTAACGTATAACGCCTTAAAGAATTACGTCATGACGTATAACGTCACACAGTATAACGTCATATAGAATTATTGTTTAACGTATAACGTCATAGTGTAATGCGTCATAACGTATAACGCCATATCGAATTACGTCATAACGTATAACGTCATATAGAATTATTGTTTATCGTATAACGTCATACAGCAATTCCTCATATCGTATAACGTGACATAGTAATACGTCACAACGAATAACGTCATATAGAATTACGGTTAAACGTATAACGCCATATAGAATTACGTTTTAACCTACAATGTCATATAGAGTTACGGTTTAACGTATAACACCATAAAGAATTACGTCGTAACGTATAACGTCACATAGTATAACGGCATAACGTATAACGTCATACAGTAAGGCGCCATAACGTATAACGTCATATAGAATTACGGCTTAACGTATAACGTCATACAGTAATGCGTCATAACGTATAACGTCATATAGTATAGCGTCATGACGTATAACGTCGTATAGCATTACGTCATAACGGATAACGTCATATAGCAATGCGTCATAACGTATGACGCCATATAGTAATGCGTCATTACGTATAACGTCATATAGTATAGAGTTATGACGTATAACGTCGTATAGCATTACGTCATAACGTATAACGTCATATAGCAATGCGTCATAACGTATGACGCCATATAGTAATGCGTCATTACGTATAACGTCATATAGTATAGAGTTATGACGTATAACGTCGTATAGCATTACGTCATAATGGATAACGTCTTATAGTAATACGACATAACGTATAACGTCATATGGAATTATTGTTTAACGTATAACACCATACAGTAATGCGTCATAACGTATAACGTCATATAGTATAGCGCCATGACATATAACGTCATATAGAATTACGGTTTAACGTATTACGTCATTTAGTAATGCGTCATAACGTATAACGCCACATAGTAATGCGTCATAAAGTATAACGTCATATAGAATTACGGTTAAACGTATAACGCCATATAGAATTACGTTTTAACCTATAACGTTATAGAGAATTACGGTTTAACGTATAACGCCTTAAAGAATTACGTCATGACGTATAACGTCACACAGTATAACGTCATAACGTATAACGTCATATAGAATTACGGTTTAACGTATAACGTCATATAGTATTGCGTCATAACGTATAACGTCGTATAGAATTACGTCATAACGGATAACGTCTTATAGTAATACGTCATAACGTATAACGTCATATAGCAATGCGTCATAACGTATGACGCCATACAGTATTGCGTCATGATGTATAACGTCATATAGAACTAAGTCATAACATATAACGTCGTATAGAATTACGTCATAATGGATAACGTCTTCTAGTAATACGTCATAACGTATAACGTCACACAGTATTACGTCATAACGTATAACGTCATATAGAATTACGGTTTAACGTATTACGTCATTTAGTAATGCGTCATAACGTATAACGCCACATAGTAATGCGTCATAAAGTATAACGTCATATAGAATTACGGTTAAACGTATAACGCCATATAGAATTACGTTTTAACCTATAACGTTATAGAGAATTACGGTTTAACGTATAACGCCTTAAAGAATTACGTCATGACGTATAACGTCACACAGTATAACGTCATAACGTATAACGTCATATAGAATTACGGTTTAACGTATAACGTCATATAGTATTGCGTCATAACGTATAACGTCGTATAGAATTACGTCATAACGGATAACGTCTTATAGTAATACGTCATAACGTATAACGTCATATAGCAATGCGTCATAACGTATGACGCCATACAGTATTGCGTCATGATGTATAACGTCATATAGAACTAAGTCATAACATATAACGTCGTATAGAATTACGTCATAACGGATAACGTCTTATAGTAATACGTCATAACGTATAACGTCATATAGTAATACGTGATAACGTATAACGTCATATAGAATTACTTCATAACGTATAACGTCACATAGTAGAACGCCATAACGTATAACGTCATATAGAATTACGGTTTAACGTATAACGTCATACAGTAATGCGTCATAACGGATAACGTCTCATAGTAATACGTCATAACGTATAACGTCACACAGTATTACGTCATAACGTATAACGTCATATAGAATTACGGTTTAACGTATTACGTCATTTAGTAACGCGTCATAACGTATAACGCCACATAGTAATGCGTCATAACGTATAACGCCATATAGAATTACGGTTAAACGTATAACGCCATATAGAATTACGTTTTAACCTATAACGTCATAGAGAATTACGGTTTAACGTATAACGCCTTAAAGAATTACGTCATGACGTATAACGTCACACAGTATAACGTCATATAGAATTATTGTTTAACGTATAACGTCATAGTGTAATGCGTCATAACGTATAACGCCATATCGAATTACGTCATAACGTATAACGTCATATAGAATTATTGTTTATCGTATAACGTCATACAGCAATTCCTCATATCGTATAACGTGACATAGTAATACGTCACAACGAATAACGTCATATAGAATTACGGTTTAACGTATAACGTCATACAGAAATGCGTCATAACATATAACGTCATATAGTATTGCGTCATAACGTATAACGTCGTATAGAATTACGTCATAACGGATAACGTCTTATAGTAATACGTCATAACGTATAACGTCATATAGCAATGCGTCATAACGTATAACGTCGTATAGAATTACGTCATAACGGATAACGTCTTATAGTAATACGTCATAACGTATAACGTCATATAGTAATGCGTCATAACGTATAACGTCACATAGAATTACGGCATAAGATATAACGTCACATAGAATTACGTCATAACGGATAACGTCACATAGTAAAACGTTATAACGTATAACGTCATATAGAATTACGGTTTAACGTATAACGCAATATAGTAATGCATCATAACGTATAACGTCATGTAGTATTGCGTCATGATGTATAACGTCATATAGAATTACGTCATAACATATAATGTCATATAGAATTGCGGCATAACGTATAACGTCATATAGTAATGCGTCATAACGTATAACGCCATATAGTAAAACGTCATAACGTATAACGTCATTTTGAATTACTTCATAACGTATAACGTCACATAGTAATACGTCATAACGTATAAGGTCATATAGAATTTCGGTTTAACGTATAACGCCAGATAGCAATGCGTCATAACGTATAACGTCACATAGTAATACGTCATAACGTATAACGTCATATAGAATTATTGTTTAACGTATAACGTCATAGTGTAATGCGTCAAGACGTATAACGTAACATAGTAATACGTCATAACGTATAACGCCATATAGTAATACGTCATAACGGATAACGTCACACAGTATTACGAAATGAAGTATAACGTCATATAGAATTGCGGTTTAACGTATAACGTCATACAGTAATGCGTCATAACGTATAACGTCATACAGTAATGCGTGATAACGTATAACGCCATATAGTAATCCGTCATAACGTATAACGTCATATAGTATTGCGTCATGACGTATAACGTAGAATAAAATTACGACATAACGTACTACATCAAATAGTAATACGTCATAACGTATAACGTCACATAGTAAAACGTCATAACGTATAACGTCATATAGAATTACGGTTTAACGTATAACGTCATACAGTAATGCATCATAACGTATAACGTCATACAGAATTACGGTTTAACGTATAACGTCATACAGTTATGCGTCATAACGTATAACATCACATAGTAAT
Source organism: Bombus fervidus (assembly GCF_041682495.2). Classification (NCBI taxonomy): domain Eukaryota; kingdom Metazoa; phylum Arthropoda; class Insecta; order Hymenoptera; family Apidae; genus Bombus; species Bombus fervidus. The sequence continues at coordinate 5,389,229 of NW_027212582.1, forward strand.
ATGTCATACCGTATAACGTCATATCGAATTACGTCATAACGTATAACGTCACATAGCAAAACGTCATAACGTATAACCTCACATAGTAAAACGTCATAACGTATAACGTCATATAGAATTACTGTTTAACGTATAACGTCATACTGTAATGTGTCATAACGTATAACGTCATATAGTATTGCGTCATGACGAATAACGTCGTATAGAATTACGTCATAACGGATAACGTCTTACAGTAATACGTCATAACGTAGAACGTCATGTAGCTATGCGTCATAACGTATAACGTTATAGATTATTGCGTCATGACGAATAACGTCGTATAGAATTACGTCATAACGGATAACGTCTTACAGTAATACGTCATAACGTAGAACGTCATATAGCTATGCGTCATAACGTATAACGCCATATAGTAATGCGTCATAACGTATAACGCCATATAGTAATGCGTTTAACGTATAACGCCATATAGTATTGCGTCATGATGTATAACGTCATACAGAATTACGTCATAACATATAATGTCATATAGTATTGCGTCATAACGTATAACCTCACATGGTAAAACGTCATAACGTATAACGTCATATAGAATTACGGTTTAACGTATAACGTCATACTGTAATGCGTCATAACGTATAAGGTCATATAGTATTGCGTCATAACGTATAACGTCGTATAGAATTACGTCATAACGGATAACGTCTTATAGTAATACGTCATAACGTATAACGTCATATAGCAATGCGTCATAACGTATAACGTCGTATAGAATTACGTCATAACGGATAACGTCTTATAGTAATACGTCATAACGTATAACGTCATATAGTAATGCGTCATAACGTATAACGTCACATAGAATTACGGCATAAGATATAACGTCACATAGAATTACGTCATAACGGATAACGTCACATAGTAAAACGTTATAACGTATAACGTCATATAGAATTACGGTTTAACGTATAACGCAATATAGTAATGCATCATAACGTATAACGTCATGTAGTATTGCGTCATGATGTATAACGTCATATAGAATTACGTCATAACATATAATGTCATATAGAATTGCGGCATAACGTATAACGTCATATAGTAATGCGTCATAACGTATAACGCCATATAGTAAAACGTCATAACGTATAACGTCATTTTGAATTACTTCATAACGTATAACGTCACATAGTAATACGTCATAACGTATAAGGTCATATAGAATTTCGGTTTAACGTATAACGCCAGATAGCAATGCGTCATAACGTATAACGTCACATAGTAATACGTCATAACGTATAACGTCATATAGAATTATTGTTTAACGTATAACGTCATAGTGTAATGCGTCAAGACGTATAACGTAACATAGTAATACGTCATAACGTATAACGCCATATAGTAATACGTCATAACGGATAACGTCACACAGTATTACGAAATGAAGTATAACGTCATATAGAATTGCGGTTTAACGTATAACGTCATACAGTAATGCGTCATAACGTATAACGTCATACAGTAATGCGTGATAACGTATAACGCCATATAGTAATCCGTCATAACGTATAACGTCATATAGTATTGCGTCATGACGTATAACGTAGAATAAAATTACGACATAACGTACTACATCAAATAGTAATACGTCATAACGTATAACGTCACATAGTAAAACGTCATAACGTATAACGTCATATAGAATTACGGTTTAACGTATAACGTCATACAGTAATGCATCATAACGTATAACGTCATACAGAATTACGGTTTAACGTATAACGTCATACAGTTATGCGTCATAACGTATAACATCACATAGTAATATGTCATACCGTATAACGTCATATCGAATTACGTCATAACGTATAACGTCACATAGCAAAACGTCATAACGTATAACCTCACATAGTAAAACGTCATAACGTATAACGTCATATAGAATTACTGTTTAACGTATAACGTCATACTGTAATGTGTCATAACGTATAACGTCATATAGTATTGCGTCATGACGAATAACGTCGTATAGAATTACGTCATAACGGATAACGTCTTACAGTAATACGTCATAACGTAGAACGTCATGTAGCTATGCGTCATAACGTATAACGTTATAGATTATTGCGTCATGACGAATAACGTCGTATAGAATTACGTCATAACGGATAACGTCTTACAGTAATACGTCATAACGTAGAACGTCATATAGCTATGCGTCATAACGTATAACGCCATATAGTAATGCGTCATAACGTATAACGCCATATAGTAATGCGTTTAACGTATAACGCCATATAGTATTGCGTCATGATGTATAACGTCATACAGAATTACGTCATAACATATAATGTCATATAGTATTGCGTCATAACGTATAACCTCACATGGTAAAACGTCATAACGTATAACGTCATATAGAATTACGGTTTAACGTATAACGTCATACTGTAATGCGTCATAACGTATAAGGTCATATAATATTGCGTCATGACGAATAACGTCGTATAGAATTACGTCATAACGGATAACGTCTTACAGTAATACGTCATAACGTAGAACGTCATATAGCTATGCGTCATAGAGTATAACGTCATATAGTATTACGTCATGACGAATAACGTCGTACAGAATTACGTCATAACGGATTACGTCTTACAGTAATACGTCATAACGTAGAACGTCTTATAGCTATGCGTCATAACGTATAACGCCATATAGTAATGCGTCATAACGTATAACGTCATATAGAATTACGGTTTAACGTATAACGTCATACTGTAATGCGTCATAACGTATAAGGTCATATAATATTGCGTCATGACGAATAACGTCGTATAGAATTACGTCATAGCGGATAACGTCTTACAGTAATACGTCATAACGTAGAACGTCATATAGCTATGCGTCATAAAGTATAACGTCATATAGTATTGCGTCATGACGAATAACGTCGTATAGAATTACGTCATAACGGATAACGTCTTACAGTAATACGTTATAACGTAGAACGTCTTATAGCTATGCGTCATAACGTATAACGCCCTATAGTAATGCGTCATAACGTATAACGTCATATAGAATTACGGTTTAACGTATAATGTCATATAGTATTGCGTCATAACGTATAACCTCACATAGTAAAACGTCATAACGTATAACGTTATATAGAATTAAGGTTTAACGTATAACGTCATACTGCAATGCGTCATAACGTATAACGTCATATAGTATTGCGTCATGACGAATAACGTCGTATAGAATTACGTCATAACGGATAACGTCTTACAGTAGTACGTCATAACGTAGAACGTCATATAGCTATGCGTCATAACGTATAACGTCATATAGTATTGCGTCATGACGAATAACGTCATATAGAATTACGGTTTAACGTATAACGTCATACTGTAATGCGTGATACCGTATAACGTCATATAGTATTGCGTCATGACGTATAACGTCGTATAGAATTACGTCATAACGGGTAACGTCTTACAGTAATACGTCATATCGTATAACGCCATATAGTATTGCGTCATGATGTATAACGTCATACAGAATTACGTCATAACATATAATGTCATAAAGTATTGCGTCATAACGTATAACGTCATATAGTATTACGGCAAAACATATAACGTCACATAGAATTACGTCATAACGGATAACGTCACATAGTAAAACGTCATAACGTATAACGTCATATAGTATTACGGCATACCGTATAACGTCATATAGAATTACGGCCTAACGTATAACGTCATACAGTAATGCGTCATAACGAATAACGTCATATAGTATAGCGTCATGACGTATAACGTCGCATAGCATTATGTCATAATGGATAACGTCTTCGAGTAATACGTCATAACGTATAACGTCATATAGAATTACGGCATAACGTATTACGTCATACAGTAATTCCTCAAAACGTATAACGTCACATAGTAATACGTCACAACGAATAATGTCATATAGAATTACGGTTAAACGTATAACGCCATATAGAATTACGTTTTAACGTATAACGTAGTATAGAATTACGGTGTAACGTATAATACCATAGCGTAATGCGTCATACCGTGTAACGTCACATAGTAATACGTCATAACGCATAACGTCATATAGAATTACGGTTTAACGTATAACGCCATATAGTAATGCGTCATAACGTATAACGTCACATAGTAATACGTCATAACGTATAACGTCACATAGTAAAACGTCATAACGTATAACGTCATATAGAATTACGGTTTAACGTATAACGTCATATAGTATTACGGTTTAACGTATAACGTCATACAGTAATGCGTCATAACGTATAACGTCATATAGTGATACGTCACAACGAATAACGTAATATAGAATTACGGTTAAACGTATAACGCCATATAGAATTACGTTTTAACGTATAACGTAATACAGAATTACGGTGTAACGTATAATACCATAGCGTAATGCGTCATATCGTGTAACGTCACATAGTAATACGTCATAACGCATAACGGCATATAGAATTACGGTTTAACGTATAACGTCATAGTGTAATGCGTCATAACGTATAACGTCATATAGTATTGCGTCATGACGAATAACGTCGTATAGAATTACGTCATAACGGATAACGTCTTACAGTAATACGTCATAACGTAGAACGTCATATAGAATTACGGCATAAGGTATAACGTCATATAGTAAAACGTTATAACTTATAACATCATTGAGAATTTCGGTTTAACGTATAACGACATGTAGCAATGCGTCATAACGTATAACGTCACATAGTAATACGACATAACGTATAACGTCATATGGAATTATTGTTTAACGTATAACACCATACAGTAATGCGTCATAACGTATAACGTCATATAGTATAGCGCCATGACGTATAACGTCATATAGAATTACGGTTTAACGTATTACGTCATTTAGTAATGCGTCATAACGTATAACGCCACATAGTAATGCGTCATAAAGTATAACGTCATATAGAATTACGGTTAAACGTATAACGCCATATAGAATTACGTTTTAACCTATAACGTTATAGAGAATTACGGTTTAACGTATAACGCCTTAAAGAATTACGTCATGACGTATAACGTCACACAGTATAACGTCATAACGTATAACGTCATATAGAATTACGGTTTAACGTATAACGTCATATAGTATTGCGTCATAACGTATAACGTCGTATAGAATTACGTCATAACGGATAACGTCTTATAGTAATACGTCATAACGTATAACGTCATATAGCAATGCGTCATAACGTATGACGCCATACAGTATTGCGTCATGATGTATAACGTCATATAGAACTAAGTCATAACATATAACGTCGTATAGAATTACGTCATAATGGATAACGTCTTCTAGTAATACGTCATAACGTATAACGTCACACAGTATTACGTCATAACGTATAACGTCATATAGAATTACGGTTTAACGTATTACGTCATTTAGTAATGCGTCATAACGTATAACGCCACATAGTAATGCGTCATAAAGTATAACGTCATATAGAATTACGGTTAAACGTATAACGCCATATAGAAATACGTTTTAACCTATAACGTTATAGAGAATTACGGTTTAACGTATAACGCCTTAATGAATTACGTCATGACGTATAACGTCACACAGTATAACGTCATAACGTATAACGTCATATAGAATTACGGTTTAACGTATAACGTCATATAGTATTGCGTCATAACGTATAACGTCGTATAGAATTACGTCATAACGGATAACGTCTTATAGTAATACGTCATAACGTATAACGTCATATAGCAATGCGTCATAACGTATGACGCCATACAGTATTGCGTCATGATGTATAACGTCATATAGAACTAAGTCATAACATATAACGTCGTATAGAATTACGTCATAACGGATAACGTCTTATAGTAATACGTCATAACGTATAACGTCATATAGTAATACGTGATAACGTATAACGTCATATAGAATTACTTCATAACGTATAACGTCACATAGTAGAACGCCATAACGTATAACGTCATATAGAATTACGGTTTAACGTATAACGTCATACAGTAATGCGTCATAACGGATAACGTCTCATAGTAATACGTCATAACGTATAACGTCACACAGTATTACGTCATAACGTATAACGTCATATAGAATTACGGTTTAACGTATTACGTCATTTAGTAACGCGTCATAACGTATAACGCCACATAGTAATGCGTCATAACGTATAACGCCATATAGAATTACGGTTAAACGTATAACGCCATATAGAATTACGTTTTAACCTATAACGTCATAGAGAATTACGGTTTAACGTATAACGCCTTAAAGAATTACGTCATGACGTATAACGTCACACAGTATAACGTCATATAGAATTATTGTTTAACGTATAACGTCATAGTGTAATGCGTCATAACGTATAACGCCATATCGAATTACGTCATAACGTATAACGTCATATAGAATTATTGTTTATCGTATAACGTCATACAGCAATTCCTCATATCGTATAACGTGACATAGTAATACGTCACAACGAATAACGTCATATAGAATTACGGTTAAACGTATAACGCCATATAGAATTACGTTTTAACCTACAATGTCATATAGAGTTACGGTTTAACGTATAACACCATAAAGAATTACGTCGTAACGTATAACGTCACATAGTATAACGGCATAACGTATAACGTCATACAGTAAGGCGCCATAACGTATAACGTCATATAGAATTACGGCTTAACGTATAACGTCATACAGTAATGCGTCATAACGTATAACGTCATATAGTATAGCGTCATGACGTATAACGTCGTATAGCATTACGTCATAACGTATAACGTCATATAGCAATGCGTCATAACGTATGACGCCATATAGTAATGCGTCATTACGTATAACGTCATATAGTATAGAGTTATGACGTATAACGTCGTATAGCATTACGTCATAACGTATAACGTCATATAGCAATGCGTCATAACGTATGACGCCATATAGTAATGCGTCATTACGTATAACGTCATATAGTATAGTGTTATGACGTATAACGTCGTATAGCATTACGTCATAATGGATGACGTCTTCTAGTAATACGTCATAACGTATCACGTCATATAGTATTGCGTCATAACGTATAACGCTATATAGTAATACGTGATAACGTATAACGTCATATAGAATTACTTCATGACGTATAACGTCACACAGTATAACGTCATAACGTATAACGTCATATAGAACTACGGTTTAACGTATAACGTCATACAGTAATGCATCATAACGTATAACGTCATATAGAATTACGGTTTAACGTAAAACGTCATACAGTAATGCGTCATAACGTATAACGTCACATAGTAATATGTCATATCGTATAACGTCACATCGAATTACGTCATAACGTATAACGTCACATAGCAAAACGTCATATCGTGTAACGTCACATAGTAATACGTCATAACGTATAACGTCATATAGAATTACGGTTTAACGTATAACGTCATACTGTAATGCGCCATAACGTATAACGTCATATAGAATTACGTCATGACGAATAACGTCATATATAATTACGTTTAAACGTATAACGCCATATAGAATTACGTTTTAACGTATAACGTCATATAGAATTACGGTTTAACGTATAACGCCATATAGTAATACGTCATAACGTATAACGTCATACAGTATTACGGTTTAACGTATTACGTCATATAGTAATGCGTCATAACGTATAACGCCACATAGTAATGCGTCATAACGTATAACGTGATATAGTCTTTCGTCATGACGTATAACGTCATATAGAATTACGGTTAAACATATAACGCCATATAGAAATACGGTGAAACGTATAACGCCATATAGAGTTACGGTTTAACGTATTACGTCATACAGTAATGCGTCATAACATATAACGTCATATAGTATTGCGTCATGATGTATAACGTCATATAGAATTACGTCATAACATATAATGTCATATAGAATTGCGGCATAACGTATAACGTCATATAGTAATGCGTCATAACGTATAACGTCATATATAATTACGGTTTAACGTATAACGTCATACTGTAATGCGTCATAACGTATAACGTCATATAGTATTGCGTCATGACGAATAACGTCGTATAGAATTACGTCATAACGGATAACGTCTTACAGTAGTACGTCATAACGTAGAACGTCATATAGCTATGCGTCATAACGTATAACGTCATATAGTATTGCGTCATGACGAATAACGTCATATAGAATTACGGTTTAACGTATAACGTCATACTGTAATGCGTCATAACGTATAACGTCATATAGTATTGCGTCATGACGAATAACATCGTATAGAATTACGTCATAACGGATAACGTCTTACAGTAATACGTCATAACGTAGAACGTCATATAGCTATGCGTCATAACGTATAACGTCATATAGTATTGCGTCATGACGAATAACGTCGTATAGAATTGCGTCATAACGGATAACGTCATATAGCAAAACTTCATAACGTATAACGTCACATAGTAAAACGTCATAACGTATAACGTCATATAGAATTACGGTTTAACGTATAACGTCATACAGTAAAGCGTCATAACGTATAACGTCACATAGTAATATGTCATACCGTATAACGTCATATGGAATTACGTCACAACGTATAACGTCACATAGTAAAACGTCATAACGTATAACCTCACATAGTAAAACGTCATAACGTATAACGTCATATAGAATTACGGTTTAACGTATAACGTCATACTGTAATGCGTCATAACGTATAACGTCATATAGTATTGCGTCATGACGAATAACGTCATATGGAATTACGTCACAACGTATAACGTCACATAGTAAAACGTCATAACGTATAACCTCACATAGTAAAACGTCATAACGTATAACGTCATATAGAATTACGGTTTAACGTATAACGTCATACTGTAATGCGTCATAACGTATAACGTCATATAGTATTGCGTCATGACGAATAACGTCGTATAGAATTACGTCATAACGGATAACGTCTTACAGTAATACGTCATAACGTAGAACGTCCTATAACTATGCGTCATAACGTATAACGTCATATAGTATTACGGCATAACATATAACGTCACATAGAATTACGTCATAACGGATAACGTCACATAGTAAAACGTTATAACGTATAACGTCATATAGAATTACGGTTTAACGTAGAACGCCATATAGTAATGAGTCATAACGTATAACGCCATATAGTAATACGTCATAACATATAACGCCTTATAGTAATACGTCATAACGTATAACGTCATATAGAATTACGGCATAACGTATAACGTCATACAGTAGTGCGTCATAACGTATAACGTCACATAGTAAAACGTCATAACGTATAACGTCATATAGAATTACGGTTTAACGTATAACGTCATACTGTAATGCGCCATAACGTATAACGTCATATAGAATTACGTCATGACGAATAACGTCATATATAATTACGTTTAAACGTATAACGCCATATAGAATTACGTTTTAACGTATAACGTCATATAGAATTACGGTTTAACGTATAACGCCATATAGTAATACGTCATAACGTATAACGTCATACAGTATTACGGTTTAACGTATTACGTCATACTGTAATGCGTCATAACGTATGACGCCATACAGTATTGCGTCATGATGTATAACGTCATATAGAACTAAGTCATAACATATAACGTCGTATAGAATTACGTCATAACGGATAACGTCTTATAGTAATACGTCATATCGTATAACGTCATATAGTAATACGTGATAACGTATAACGTCATATAGAATTACTTCATAACGTATAACGTCACATAGTAGAACGCCATAACGTATAACGTCATATAGAATTACGGTTTAACGTATAACGTCATACAGTAATGCGTCATAACGGATAACGTCTCATAGTAATACGTCATAACGTATAACGTCACACAGTATTACGTCATAACGTATAACGTCATATAGAATTACGGTTTAACGTATTACGTCATTTAGTAACGCGTCATAACGTATAACGCCACATAGTAATGCGTCATAACGTATAACGCCATATAGAATTACGGTTAAACGTATAACGCCATATAGAATTACGTTTTAACCTATAACGTCATAGAGAATTACGGTTTAACGTATAACGCCTTAAAGAATTACGTCATGACGTATAACGTCACACAGTATAACGTCATATAGAATTATTGTTTAACGTATAACGTCATAGTGTAATGCGTCATAACGTATAACGCCATATCGAATTACGTCATAACGTATAACGTCATATAGAATTATTGTTTATCGTATAACGTCATACAGCAATTCCTCATATCGTATAACGTGACATAGTAATACGTCACAACGAATAACGTCATATAGAATTACGGTTAAACGTATAACGCCATATAGAATTACGTTTTAACCTACAATGTCATATAGAGTTACGGTTTAACGTATAACACCATAAAGAATTACGTCGTAACGTATAACGTCACATAGTATAACGGCATAACGTATAACGTCATACAGTAAGGCGCCATAACGTATAACGTCATATAGTATAGCGTCATGACGTATAACGACGTATAGCATTACGTCATAATGGATAACGTCTTCTAGTAATACGTCATAACGTATAACGTCATATAATATTGCGTCATAACGTATAACGTCATATAGTATTGCGTCATGGTGTATAACGTCATATAGTAATGCGTCATAACGTATAACGTCACATAGTAAAACGTTATAACGTATAACGTCATATAGAATTACGGCTTAACGTATAACGTCATACAGTAATGCGTCATAACGTATAACGTCATATAGTATAGCGTCATGACGTATAACGTCGTATAGCATTACGTCATAACGTATAACGTCATATAGCAATGCGTCATAACGTATGACGCCATATAGTAATGCGTCATTACGTATAACGTCATATAGTATAGAGTTATGACGTATAACGTCGTATAGCATTACGTCATAATGGATAACGTCTTCTAGTAATACGTCATAACGTATAACGTCATATAGAATTACGGCATAACGTATAACGTCATATAGTAAAATGTTAGAACGTATAACGTCATATAGTATTACGGTTTAACGTATAACTCAATATAGTAATGCGTCATAACGTATCACGTCATATAGTATTGCGTCATGATGTATAACGTAATATAGAATTGCGACATAACATATAATGTCATATAGAATTACGGCATAACGTATAACGTCATATAGTAATGCGTCATAACGTATAACGCTATATAGTAATACGTGATAACGTATAACGTCATATAGAATTACTTCATGACGTATAACGTCACACAGTATAACGTCATAACGTATAACGTCATATAGAATTACGGTTTAACGTATAACGTCATACAGAAATGCGTCATAACATATAACGTCATATAGTATTGCGTCATAACGTATAACGTCGTATAGAATTACGTCATAACGGATAACGTCTTATAGTAATACGTCATAACGTGTAACGTCATATAGCAATGCGTCATAACGTATAACGTCGTATAGAATTACGTCATAACGGATAACGTCTTATAGTAATACGTCATAACGTATAACGTCATATAGTAATGCGTCATAACGTATAACGTCACATAGAATTACGGCATAAGATATAACGTCACATAGAATTACGTCATAACGGATAACGTCACATAGTAAAACGTTATAACGTATAACGTCATATAGAATTACGGTTTAACGTATAACGCAATATAGTAATGCGTCATAACGTATAACGTCATGTAGTATTGCGTCATGATGTATAACGTCATATAGAATTACGTCATAACATATAATGTCATATAGAATTGCGGCATAACGTATAACGTCATATAGTAATGCGTCATAACGTATAACGCCATATAGTAAAACGTCATAACGTATAACGTCATTTTGAATTACTTCATAACGTATAACGTCACATAGTAATACGTCATAACGTATAAGGTCATATAGAATTTCGGTTTAACGTATAACGCCAGATAGCAATGCGTCATAACGTATAACGTCACATAGTAATACGTCATAACGTATAACGTCATATAGAATTATTGTTTAACGTATAACGTCATAGTGTAATGCGTCAAGACGTATAACGTAACATAGTAATACGTCATAACGTATAACGCCATATAGTAATACGTCATAACGGATAACGTCACACAGTATTACGTAATGACGTATAACGTCATATAGAATTGCGGTTTAACGTATAACGTCATACAGTAATGCGTCATAACGTATAACGTCATATAGTATTGCGTCAAGACGTATAACGTAACATAGTAATACGTCATAACGTATAACGTCATAAAGAATTACTTCATAACATATAACGTCACATAGTAATACGATATAACGTATAACGTCATATAGAATTACTGTTAAACGTATAACGCCATATAGAATTAAGTTTTAACGTATAACGTAATATAGAATTACGGTGTAACGTATAATACCATAGCGTAATGCGTCATATCGTGTAACGTCACATAGTAATACGTCATAACGCATAACGTCATATAGAACTACGGTTTAACGTATAACGTCATACAGTAATGCATCATAACGTATAACGTCATATAGAATTACGGTTTAACGTAAAACGTCATACAGTAATGCGTCATAACGTATAACGTCACATAGTAATATGTCATATCGTATAACGTCACATCGAATTACGTCATAACGTATAACGTCATATAGCAAAACTTCATAACGTATAACGTCACATAGTAAAACGTCATAACGTATAACGTCATATAGAATTACGGTTTAACGTATAACGTCATACTGTAATGCGCCATAACGTATAACGTCATATAGAATTACGTCATGACGAATAACGTCATATATAATTACGTTTAAACGTATAACGCCATATAGAATTACGTTTTAACGTATAACGTCATATAGAATTACGGTGTAACGTATAATACCATAGCGTAATGCGTCATATCGTGTAACATCACATAGTAATACGTCATAACGCATAACGTCATATAGAATTACGGTTTAACGTATAACGCCATATAGTAATACGTCATAACGTATAACGTCATACAGTATTACGGTTTAACGTATTACGTCATATAGTAATGCGTCATAACGTATAACGCCACATAGTAATGCGTCATAACGTATAACGTGATATAGTCTTTCGTCATGACGTATAACGTCATATAGAATTACGGTTAAACATATAACGCCATATAGAAATACGGTGAAACGTATAACGCCATATAGAGTTACGGTTTAACGTATAACGTCATACAGTAATGCGTCATAACATATAACGTCATATAGTATTGCGTCATGATGTATAACGTCATATAGAACTAAGTCATAACATATAATGTCATATAGAATTACGGCATAACGTATAACGTCATATAGTAATGCGTCATAACGTATAACGTCACATAGAATTACGGCATAAGATATAACGTCACATAGAATTACGTCATAACGGATAACGTCACATAGTAAAACGTTATAACGTATAACGTCAAATAGAATTACGGTTTAACGTATAACGCAATATAGTAATGCGTCATAACGTATAACGTCATGTAGTATTGCGTCATGATGTATAACGTCATATAGAATTACGTCATAACATATAATGTCATATAGAATTGCGGCATAACGTATAACGTCATATAGTAATGCGTCATAACGTATAACGTCATATATAATTACGGTTTAACGTATAACGTCATACTGTAATGCGTCATAACGTATAACGTCATATAGTATTGCGTCATGACGAATAACGTCGTATAGAATTACGTCATAACGGATAACGTCTTACAGTAGTACGTCATAACGTAGAACGTCATATAGCTATGCGTCATAACGTATAACGTCATATAGTATTGCGTCATGACGAATAACGTCATATAGAATTACGGTTTAACGTATAACGTCATACTGTAATGCGTGATACCGTATAACGTCATATAGTATTGCGTCATGACGTATAACGTCGTATAGAATTACGTCATAACGGGTAACGTCTTACAGTAATACGTCATATCGTATAACGCCATATAGTATTGCGTCATGATGTATAACGTCATACAGAATTACGTCATAACATATAATGTCATAAAGTATTGCGTCATAACGTATAACGTCATATAGTTTTACGGCATAACGTACTACGTCATACAGTAATTCCTCAAAACGTATAACGTCACATAGTAATACGTCACAACGAATAACGTCATATAGAATTACGGTTAAACGTATAACGCCATATAGAAATACGTTTTAACGTATAACGTAATACAGAATTACGGTGTAAGGTATAATACCATAGCGTAATGCGTCATATCGTGTAACGTCACATAGTAATACGTCATAACGCATAACGTCATATAGAATTACGGTTTAACGTATAACGCCATATAGTAATGCGTCATAACGTATAACGTCACATAGTAATACGTCATAACGTATAACGTCACATAGTAAAACGTCATAACGTATAACGTCATATAGAATTACGGTTTAACGTATAACGTCATACTGTAATGCGTCATAACGTATAACGTCATATAGTATTGCGTCATGACGAATAACGTCGTATAGAATTACGTCATAACGGATAACGTCTTACAGTAATACGTCATAACGTAGAACGTCATATAGCTATGCGTCATAACGTATAACGTCATATAGTATTGCGTCATGACGAATAACGTCGTATAGAATTGCGTCATAACGGATAACGTCTTACAGTAATACGTCATAACGTAGAACGTCATATAGCTATGCGTCATAACGTATAACGCCATATAGTAATGCGTCATAACGTATAACGTCATACAGTAAAGCGTCATAACGTATAACGTCACATAGTAATATGTCATACCGTATAACGTCATATGGAATTACGTCACAACGTATAACGTCACATAGTAAAACGTCATAACGGTTAAACGTATAACGCCATATAGAATTACGTTTTAACCTACAACGTCCTCTAGAGTTTCGGTTTAACGTATAACACCATAAAGAATTACGTCGTAACGTGTAACGTCACATAGTATAACGGCATAACGTATAACGTCATACAGTAAGGCGTCATAACGTATAACGTCATATAGTATAGCGTCATGACGTATAACGACGTATAGCATTACGTCATAATGGATAACGTCTTCTAGTAATACGTCATAACGTATAACGTCAGATAGTATTGCGTCATGACGTATAACGCCACATAGTAATGCGTCATAACATATAACGTGATATAGTCTTTCGTCATGACGTATAACGTAATATAGAATTACGGTTTAACGTATAACGCCATATAGCAATGCGTCATAACGTATAACGTTACATAGTAATACGTCATAACGTATAACGTCATATAGAATTACGGCATAACGTATAACGTCATACAGTAGTGCGTCATAACGTATAACGTCACATAGTAAAACGTCATAACGTATAACGTCATATAGAATTACGGTTTAACGTATAACGTCATACAGCAATTCTTCATATCGTATAACGTCACATAGTAATACGTCACAACGAATAACGTCATATAGAATTACGGTTAAACATATAACGCCATATAGAAATACGGAGAAACGTATAACGCCATATAGAGTTACGGTTTAACGTATAACGTCATACAGTAATGCGTCATAACGTATAACGTCATATAGTATTGCGTCATGACGTATAACGTAACATAGTAATACGTCATAACGTATAACGTCATATAGAATTACGGCATAACGTATAACGTCATACAGTAGTGCGTCATAACGTATAACGTCACATAGTAAAACGTCATAACGTATAACGTCATATAGAATTACGGTTTAACGTATAACGTCATACTGTAATGCGCCATAACGTATAACGTCATATAGAATTACGTCATGACGAATAACGTCATATATAATTACGTTTAAACGTATAACGCCATATAGAATTACGTTTTAACGTATAACGTCATATAGAATTACGGTTTAACGTATAACGCCATATAGTAATACGTCATAACGTATAACGTCATACAGTATTACGGTTTAACGTATTACGTCATACTGTAATGCGTCATAACGTATGACGCCATACAGTATTGCGTCATGATGTATAACGTCATATAGAACTAAGTCATAACATATAACGTCGTATAGAATTACGTCATAACGGATAACGTCTTATAGTAATACGTCATATCGTATAACGTCATATAGTAATACGTGATAACGTATAACGTCATATAGAATTACTTCATAACGTATAACGTCACATAGTAGAACGCCATAACGTATAACGTCATATAGAATTACGGTTTAACGTATAACGTCATACAGTAATGCGTCATAACGGATAACGTCTCATAGTAATACGTCATAACGTATAACGTCACACAGTATTACGTCATAACGTATAACGTCATATAGAATTACGGTTTAACGTATTACGTCATTTAGTAACGCGTCATAACGTATAACGCCACATAGTAATGCGTCATAACGTATAACGCCATATAGAATTACGGTTAAACGTATAACGCCATATAGAATTACGTTTTAACCTATAACGTCATAGAGAATTACGGTTTAACGTATAACGCCTTAAAGAATTACGTCATGACGTATAACGTCACACAGTATAACGTCATATAGAATTATTGTTTAACGTATAACGTCATAGTGTAATGCGTCATAACGTATAACGCCATATCGAATTACGTCATAACGTATAACGTCATATAGAATTATTGTTTATCGTATAACGTCATACAGCAATTCCTCATATCGTATAACGTGACATAGTAATACGTCACAACGAATAACGTCATATAGAATTACGGTTAAACGTATAACGCCATATAGAATTACGTTTTAACCTACAATGTCATATAGAGTTACGGTTTAACGTATAACACCATAAAGAATTACGTCGTAACGTATAACGTCACATAGTATAACGGCATAACGTATAACGTCATACAGTAAGGCGCCATAACGTATAACGTCATATAGTATAGCGTCATGACGTATAACGACGTATAGCATTACGTCATAATGGATAACGTCTTCTAGTAATACGTCATAACGTATAACGTCATATAATATTGCGTCATAACGTATAACGTCATATAGTATTGCGTCATGGTGTATAACGTCATATAGTAATGCGTCATAACGTATAACGTCACATAGTAAAACGTTATAACGTATAACGTCATATAGAATTACGGCTTAACGTATAACGTCATACAGTAATGCGTCATAACGTATAACGTCATATAGTATAGCGTCATGACGTATAACGTCGTATAGCATTACGTCATAACGTATAACGTCATATAGCAATGCGTCATAACGTATGACGCCATATAGTAATGCGTCATTACGTATAACGTCATATAGTATAGAGTTATGACGTATAACGTCGTATAGCATTACGTCATAATGGATAACGTCTTCTAGTAATACGTCATAACGTATAACGTCATATAGAATTACGGCATAACGTATAACGTCATATAGTAAAATGTTAGAACGTATAACGTCATATAGTATTACGGTTTAACGTATAACTCAATATAGTAATGCGTCATAACGTATCACGTCATATAGTATTGCGTCATGATGTATAACGTAATATAGAATTGCGACATAACATATAATGCCATATAGAATTACGGCATAACGTATAACGTCATATAGTAATGCGTCATAACGTATAACGCTATATAGTAATACGTGATAACGTATAACGTCATATAGAATTACTTCATGACGTATAACGTCACACAGTATAACGTCATAACGTATAACGTCATATAGAATTACGTCATAACATATAATGTCATATAGAATTGCGGCATAACGTATAACGTCATATAGTAATGCGTCATAACGTATAACGCCATATAGTAAAACGTCATAACGTATAACGTCATTTTGAATTACTTCATAACGTATAACGTCACATAGTAATACGTCATAACGTATAAGGTCATATAGAATTTCGGTTTAACGTATAACGCCAGATAGCAATGCGTCATAACGTATAACGTCACATAGTAATACGTCATAACGTATAACGTCATATAGAATTATTGTTTAACGTATAACGTCATAGTGTAATGCGTCAAGACGTATAACGTAACATAGTAATACGTCATAACGTATAACGCCATATAGTAATACGTCATAACGGATAACGTCACACAGTATTACGTAATGACGTATAACGTCATATAGAATTGCGGTTTAACGTATAACGTCATACAGTAATGCGTCATAACGTATAACGTCATATAGTATTGCGTCAAGACGTATAACGTAACATAGTAATACGTCATAACGTATAACGTCATAAAGAATTACTTCATAACATATAACGTCACATAGTAATACGATATAACGTATAACGTCATATAGAATTACTGTTAAACGTATAACGCCATATAGAATTAAGTTTTAACGTATAACGTAATATAGAATTACGGTGTAACGTATAATACCATAGCGTAATGCGTCATATCGTGTAACGTCACATAGTAATACGTCATAACGCATAACGTCATATAGAACTACGGTTTAACGTATAACGTCATACAGTAATGCATCATAACGTATAACGTCATATAGAATTACGGTTTAACGTAAAACGTCATACAGTAATGCGTCATAACGTATAACGTCACATAGTAATATGTCATATCGTATAACGTCACATCGAATTACGTCATAACGTATAACGTCATATAGCAAAACTTCATAACGTATAACGTCACATAGTAAAACGTCATAACGTATAACGTCATATAGAATTACGGTTTAACGTATAACGTCATACTGTAATGCGCCATAACGTATAACGTCATATAGAATTACGTCATGACGAATAACGTCATATATAATTACGTTTAAACGTATAACGCCATATAGAATTACGTTTTAACGTATAACGTCATATAGAATTACTTTGTAACGTATAATACCATAGCGTAATGCGTCATATCGTGTAACGTCACATAGTAATACGTCATAACGCATAACGTCATATAGAATTACGGTTTAACGTATAACGCCATATAGTAATACGTCATAACGTATAACGTCATACAGTATTACGGTTTAACGTATTACGTCATATAGTAATGCGTCATAACGTATAACGCCACATAGTAATGCGTCATAACGTATAACGTGATATAGTCTTTCGTCATGACGTATAACGTCATATAGAATTACGGTTAAACATATAACGCCATATAGAAATGCGGTGAAACGTATAACGCCATATAGAGTTACGGTTTAACGTATAACGTCATACAGTAATGCGTCATAACATATAACGTCATATAGTATTGCGTCATGATGTATAACGTCATATAGAACTAAGTCATAACATATAATGTCATATAGAATTACGGCATAACGTATAACGTCATATAGTAATGCGTCATAACGTATAACGTCACATAGAATTACGGCATAAGATATAACGTCACATAGAACTACGTCATAACGGATAACGTCACATAGTAAAACGTTATAACGTATAACGTCATATAGAATTACGGTTTAACGTATAACGCAATATAGTAATGCGTCATAACGTATAACGTCATGTAGTATTGCGTCATGATGTATAACGTCATATAGAATTACGTCATAACATATAATGTCATATAGAATTGCGGCATAACGTATAACGTCATATAGTAATGCGTCATAACGTATAACGTCATATATAATTACGGTTTAACGTATAACGTCATACTGTAATGCGTCATAACGTATAACGTCATATAGTATTGCGTCATGACGAATAACGTCGTATAGAATTACGTCATAACGGATAACGTCTTACAGTAGTACGTCATAACGTAGAACGTCATATAGCTATGCGTCATAACGTATAACGTCATATAGTATTGCGTCATGACGAATAACGTCATATAGAATTACGGTTTAACGTATAACGTCATACTGTAATGCGTGATACCGTATAACGTCATATAGTATTGCGTCATGACGTATAACGTCGTATAGAATTACGTCATAACGGGTAACGTCTTACAGTAATACGTCATATCGTATAACGCCATATAGTATTGCGTCATGATGTATAACGTCATACAGAATTACGTCATAACATATAATGTCATAAAGTATTGCGTCATAACGTATAACGTCATATAGTTTTACGGCATAACGTACTACGTCATACAGTAATTCCTCAAAACGTATAACGTCACATAGTAATACGTCACAACGAATAACGTCATATAGAATTACGGTTAAACGTATAACGCCATATAGAAATACGTTTTAACGTATAACGTAATACAGAATTACGGTGTAAGGTATAATACCATAGCGTATTGCGTCATATCGTGTAACGTCACATAGTAATACGTCATAACGCATAACGTCATATAGAATTACGGTTTAACGTATAACGCCATATAGTAATGCGTCATAACGTATAACGTCACATAGTAATACGTCATAACGTATAACGTCACATAGTAAAACGTCATAACGTATAACGTCATATAGAATTACGGTTTAACGTATAACGTCATACTGTAATGCGTCATAACGTATAACGTCATATAGTATTGCGTCATGACGAATAACGTCGTATAGAATTACGTCATAACGGATAACGTCTTACAGTAATACGTCATAACGTAGAACGTCATATAGCTATGCGTCATAACGTATAACGTCATATAGTATTGCGTCATGACGAATAACGTCGTATAGAATTGCGTCATAACGGATAACGTCTTACAGTAATACGTCATAACGTAGAACGTCATATAGCTATGCGTCATAACGTATAACGCCATATAGTAATGCGTCATAACGTATAACGTCATACAGTAAAGCGTCATAACGTATAACGTCACATAGTAATATGTCATACCGTATAACGTCATATGGAATTACGTCACAACGTATAACGTCACATAGTAAAACGTCATAACGGTTAAACGTATAACGCCATATAGAATTACGTTTTAACCTACAACGTCCTCTAGAGTTTCGGTTTAACGTATAACACCATAAAGAATTACGTCGTAACGTGTAACGTCACATAGTATAACGGCATAACGTATAACGTCATACAGTAAGGCGTCATAACGTATAACGTCATATAGTATAGCGTCATGACGTATAACGACGTATAGCATTACGTCATAATGGATAACGTCTTCTAGTAATACGTCATAACGTATAACGTCAGATAGTATTGCGTCATGACGTATAACGCCACATAGTAATGCGTCATAACATATAACGTGATATAGTCGTTCGTCATGACGTATAACGTAATATAGAATTACGGTTTAACGTATAACGCCATATAGCAATGCGTCATAACGTATAACGTTACATAGTAATACGTCATAACGTATAACGTCATATAGAATTATTGTTTATCGTATAACGTCATACAGCAATTCTTCATATCGTATAACGCCACATAGTAATACGTCACAACGAATAACGTCATATAGAATTACGGTTAAACATATAACGCCATATAGAAATACGGAGAAACGTATAACGCCATATAGAGTTACGGTTTAACGTATAACGTCATACAGTAATGCGTCATAACGTATAACGTCATATAGTATTGCGTCATGACGTATAACGTAACATAGTAATACGTCATAACGTATAACGCCATATAGTAATACGTCATAACGGATAACGTCACACAGTATTACGTAATAACGTATAACGTCATATAGAATTGCGGCTTAACGTATAACGTCATATAGTAATGCGTCATAACGTATAACGCCATATAGTAATCCGTCATAACGTATAACGTCATATAGAATTACGTCTTGACATATAATGTCATATAGAATTACGGCATAATGTATAACGTCACATAGTAATACGTGATAACGTATAACGTCATATAGCATTACGGTTTGACGTATAACGTCATACAGTAATTCGTCATAACGTAAAACGTCATATCGAATTACGGTATAACGTATAACGTCACATAGTAATACGTCATAATGTATAACGTCAAATAGTAATACGTCATAACGTATAACGTCATGTAGAATTGTTGTTTAACGTATAACGTCGTACAGTAATTCCTCATAAAGTATAACGTCACATAGTAATACGTCACAACGAATAACGTCATATAGAATTACGGTTTAACGTATAACTTCATATAGTAATGCGTCATAACGTATAACGCCGCATTGTAATGCGTCATAACGTATAACGTCATATAGTACTGCGTCATGATGTATAACGTCATATACAAATACGTCATGACATATAATGTCATATAGAATTACGGCATAATGTATAACGTCACATAGTAATACGTAATAACGTATAACGTCATATAGCATTACGGTTTAACGTATAACGTCATACAGTAATTCGTCATAACGTAAAACGTCATTTCGAATTACGGTATATCGTATAACGTCACATAGTAATACGTCATAATGTATAACGTCATATAGAATTACGTCATAACGTATCACGTCACATAGTAATACGTCATAACGTATTACATCATATAGAATTTCGGTTTAACGTATAACGCCATATAGCGATGCGTCATAACGTATAACGACATATAGAATTGCGGAATAACGTATAACATCATATAGTAAGGCGTCATTACGTATAACGTCATATCGAATTACGTCATCACGCACAACATCACATAGTATTACGTCATAACGTATAACGTCATATAGCATTACGGTTTAACGTATAACGTCATACAGTAATTCGTCATAACGTAAAGCGTCATATCGAATTACGGTATAACGTATAACGTCACATAGTAATACGTCATAATGTATAACGTCATATAGAATTACGTCATAACGTATAACGTCACATAGTAATACGTCATAACGTATTACATCATATAGAATTTCGGTTTAACGTATAACGCCATATAGCAATGCGTCATAACGTGTAACGACATATAGAATTGCGGAATAACGTATAACATCATGTAGTAAGGCGTCATGACGTATAACGTCATATCGAATTATGCCATCACGTACAACATCACATAGTATTACGTCATAACGTATAACGTCATATAGAGTTACTTCATAACGTATAACGTCACATAGTAATACGTCATAACGTATATCGTCATATAGAATTCCGGTTTAACGTATGTCACCATACAGTAATGCGTCATAACGTATAACGACATACAGAAATACGGAATAACGTATAACGTCACATAGTAATACGTCATAACGTATAACTTCACATAGGAATACGCCATAACGTATAACGCCATATAGTAATGCCTCATAACGTATAACTTCATATAGAATTGCGGCTTAACGTATAACGTCATACAGTAATGCGTCATAACGAATAACGTCATATAGTATTACGTCATGACGTATAACGTCGTATAGAATTAGGACATAACGTATTACATCAAATCGTAATACGTCATAATGTATAACGTCATATAGAATTACGACATAACGTATAACGTCACATAGTAATACGTCATAACGTATAACGTCATACAGAATTCGGGTTTAACGTATAACGAGATATAGCAAAGCGTCATAACGTATAACGACATATAGAATTGCGGAATAACGTATAACATTATATAGTAAGGCGTCATGACGTATAACGTCATATCGAATTACGTCATAACGTACAACATCCCATAGTATTACGTCATAACGTATAACGACATATAGCATTACGGTTTAACGTATAACGTCATATAGTAATGCGTCATAACGTATAACGCCATATAGTAATGCGTCATAACGTATAACGCCATATAGTAATCCGTCATAACGCATAACGTCATATAGTATTGCGTCATGACGTATAACGTAGAGTAAAATTACGACATAACGTACTACATCAAATAGTAATACGTCATAACGTATAACGTCGTATAGAATTAGGACATAAAGTATTGCATCAAACACTAATACGTCATAAAGTATAATGTCATATAGAATTACGACATAACGTATAACGTCACATAGTAATACGTCATAACGTATAACGTCATATAGAATTCCGGTTTAACGTATAACACCATACAGTAATGCGTCATAACGTATAACGACATATAGAAATACGGAATAACGTATAACGTCACATAGTAATACGTCATAACGTATAACGTCATATAGAATTATTGTTTAACGTATAACGTCATAGTGTAATGCGTCATAACGTATAACGCCATATCGAATTACGTCATAACATATAACGTCATATAGAATTTCGGTTTAACGTATAACGCCATATAGCAATGCGTCATAACGTATAACGTCATAAAGAATTACTTCATAACATATAACGTCACATAGTAATACGTTATAACGTATAACGTCATATAGAATTACGGTTTAACGTATAACGTCATATAGTAATGCGTCGTAATGCATAACGCCATATAGTAATGCGTCATACCGTATAACGTCATATAGAATTCCGGTTTAAAGTATAACGAGATCTATCTATGCGTCATAACGTATAACGACATATAGAATTGCGGAATAACGTATAACATCATATAGTAAGGCGTCATGACGTACAACGTCATATCGAATTACGTCATAACGTATAACGTCACATAGTAGAACTTCATAACGTATAACGTCATATAGAATTACGGTTGAACGTCTAACGTCATACAGTAATGCGTCATAACGTATAACGTCATATAGTAATACGTCACAACGAATAACGTCATATAGAATTACGGTTTAACGTATAACTTCATATAGTAATGCGTCATAACGTATAACGCCGCATTGTAATGCGTCATAACGTATAACGTCATATAGTACTGCGTCATGATGTATAACGTCATATACAAATACGTCATGACATATAATGTCATATAGAATTACGGCATAATGTATAACGTCACATAGTAATACGTAATAACGTATAACGTCATATAGCATTACGGTTTAACGTATAACGTCATACAGTAATTCGTCATAACGTAAAACGTCATTTCGAATTACGGTATATCGTATAACGTCACATAGTAATACGTCATAATGTATAACGTCATATAGAATTACGTCATAACGTATCACGTCACATAGTAATACGTCATAACGTATTACATCATATAGAATTTCGGTTTAACGTATAACGCCATATAGCGATGCGTCATAACGTATAACGACATATAGAATTGCGGAATAACGTATAACATCATATAGTAAGGCGTCATTACGTATAACGTCATATCGAATTACGTCATCACGCACAACATCACATAGTATTACGTCATAACGTATAACGTCATGTAGCATTACGGTTTAACGTATAACGTCATACAGTAATTCGTCATAACGTAAAGCGTCATATCGAATTACGGTATAACGTATAACGTCACATAGTAATACGTCATAATGTATAACGTCATATAGAATTACGTCATAACGTATAACGTCACATAGTAATACGTCATAACGTATTACATCATATAGAATTTCGGTTTAACGTATAACGCCATATAGCAATGCGTCATAACGTGTAACGACATATAGAATTGCGGAATAACGTATAACATCATATAGTAAGGCGTCATTACGTATAACGTCATATCGAATTACGTCATCACGCACAACATCACATAGTATTACGTCATAACGTATAACGTCATATAGCATTACGGTTTAACGTATAACGTCATACAGTAATTCGTCATAACGTAAAGCGTCATATCGAATTACGGTATAACGTATAACGTCACATAGTAATACGTCATAATGTATAACGTCATATAGAATTACGTCATAACGTATAACGTCACATAGTAATACGTCATAACGTATTACATCATATAGAATTTCGGTTTAACGTATAACGCCATATAGCAATGCGTCATAACGTGTAACGACATATAGAATTGCGGAATAACGTATAACATCATGTAGTAAGGCGTCATGACGTATAACGTCATATCGAATTATGCCATCACGTACAACATCACATAGTATTACGTCATAACGTATAACGTCATATAGAGTTACTTCATAACGTATAACGTCACATAGTAATACGTCATAACGTATATCGTCATATAGAATTCCGGTTTAACGTATGTCACCATACAGTAATGCGTCATAACGTATAACGACATACAGAAATACGGAATAACGTATAACGTCACATAGTAATACGTCATAACGTATAACTTCACATAGGAATACGCCATAACGTATAACGCCATATAGTAATGCCTCATAACGTATAACTTCATATAGAATTGCGGCTTAACGTATAACGTCATACAGTAATGCGTCATAACGAATAACGTCATATAGTATTACGTCATGACGTATAACGTCGTATAGAATTAGGACATAACGTATTACATCAAATCGTAATACGTCATAATGTATAACGTCATATAGAATTACGACATAACGTATAACGTCACATAGTAATACGTCATAACGTATAACGTCATACAGAATTCGGGTTTAACGTATAACGAGATATAGCAATGCGTCATAACGTATAACGACATATAGAATTGCGGAATAACGTATAACATTATATAGTAAGGCGTCATGACGTATAACGTCATATCGAATTACGTCATAACGTACAACATCCCATAGTATTACGTCATAACGTATAACGACATATAGCATTACGGTTTAACGTATAACGTCATATAGTAATGCGTCATAACGTATAACGCCATATAGTAATGCGTCATAACGTATAACGCCATATAGTAATCCGTCATAACGCATAACGTCATATAGTATTGCGTCATGACGTATAACGTAGAGTAAAATTACGACATAACGTACTACATCAAATAGTAATACGTCATAACGTATAACGTCGTATAGAATTAGGACATAAAGTATTGCATCAAACACTAATACGTCATAAAGTATAATGTCATATAGAATTACGACATAACGTATAACGTCACATAGTAATACGTCATAACGTATAACGTCATATAGAATTCCGGTTTAACGTATAACACCATACAGTAATGCGTCATAACGTATAACGACATATAGAAATACGGAATAACGTATAACGTCACATAGTAATACGTCATAAC
Organism: Bombus fervidus; assembly: GCF_041682495.2. Taxonomy (NCBI): domain Eukaryota; kingdom Metazoa; phylum Arthropoda; class Insecta; order Hymenoptera; family Apidae; genus Bombus; species Bombus fervidus. Next base: position 5,416,448 of record NW_027212582.1, read on the forward strand.
GTATAACGTCATATAGAATTATTGTTTAACGTATAACGTCATAGTGTAATGCGTCATAACGTATAACGCCATATCGAATTACGTCATAACATATAACGTCATATAGAATTTCGGTTTAACGTATAACGCCATATAGCAATGCGTCATAACGTATAACGTCATAAAGAATTACTTCATAACATATAACGTCACATAGTAATACGTTATAACGTATAACGTCATATAGAATTACGGTTTAACGTATAACGTCATATAGTAATGCGTCGTAATGCATAACGCCATATAGTAATGCGTCATACCGTATAACGTCATATAGAATTCCGGTTTAAAGTATAACGAGATCTATCTATGCGTCATAACGTATAACGACATATAGAATTGCGGAATAACGTATAACATCATATAGTAAGGCGTCATGACGTACAACGTCATATCGAATTACGTCATAACGTATAACGTCACATAGTAGAACTTCATAACGTATAACGTCATATAGAATTACGGTTTAACGTCTAACGTCATACAGTAATGCGTCATAACGTATAACGTCATATAGTATTGCGCCATGACGTATAACATCACATAGTAATACGTCATAAGGTATAACGTCATAAAGAATTACTTCATAACGTATAACGTCAAATAGTAATACGTTATAACGTATAACGTCATATAGAATTTCGGTTTAACGTATAACGCCATATAGCAATGCGTCATAACGAATAACGTCATATAGAATTACGGTTTAACGTATAACGAGATATAGCAATGCGTCATAACGTATAACCCCATATAGTAATGCGTCATAACCTATAACGTCATATAGGATAACGGCATAACATATAACGTCACATAGAATTACGTCATAACGGATAACGTCACATAGTAATACGTCATAACGTGTAACGTCATATAGAATTACTTCATAACGTATAACGTCACATAGCAATACGTCATTACGTATAACGTCATATAGAATTACGGCATAACGTATAACGTCACATAGTAATACGTCATAACGTATAACGTCATACAGTGATTCGTCATACCGTATAACGTCATATAGAATTCCGGTTTAACGTATAACGAGATATAGCAATGCGTCATAACTTATAATGACATATAGAATTGCGGAATAACGTATAACGTCATATAATAAGGCGTCATGACGTGTATCGTCAAATCGAATTACGTCATAACGTACAACATCACATAGTATTACGTCATAACGTATAACGTCATATAGAATTACTTCATAACGTATAACGTCACATAGTAATACGTCATAACGTGTAACGTCATATAGAATTACGGTTTAACGTATAACGTCATATAGTAATGCATCATAACGTATAACGCCACATAGTAATGCGTCATAACGTATAACGTCATATATTATTGCGTCATGACGTATAACATCACATAGTATTACGTCATAACGTATAACGTCATATAGAATTCCGGTTTAATGTATAACGAGATATAGCAATGCTTCATAACGTATAACGCCATATAGAATTACGGTTTAACGTATCACCCCATATAGCAATGCGTCATAACCTATAACGACATATAGAATTCCGGTTTAACGTATAACGAGATATAGCAATGCGTCATAACTTATAATGACATATAGAATTGCGAAATAACGTATAACATTATATAGGAAGGCGTCATGACGTATAACGTCATATCGAATTACGTCATAACGTACAACATCACATAGTATTACGTCATAACGTATAACGACATATAGGAATGCGTCATAACGTATAACGTCACATAGTAATACGTCATAACGTATAATGTCATGTAGAATTCCGGTTTAACGTAAACGAGATATAGCAATGCGTCATAACGTATATCGCCATATAGAATTACGTTTAGCGTATAACGCCATATAATAATGCCTCATAACGTATAACGTCATATAGAATTCCGGTTTAACGTATAACGAGATATAGCAATGCGTCATAACGTATAACGCCATATAGAATTACGGTTTAACGTATAACGTCACATGGAATTACGTCATAACGGATAACGTCACATAGTAATACGTCATTACGTATAACGTCATATAGGATTACGGCATAACATATAACGTCACATAGAATTACGTCATAACGGATAACGTCACATAGTAATACGTCATAAAGTATAACGTCATATAGAATTACGACATAACGTATAACGTCACATAGTAATACGTCATAACGTATAACGTCATATAGAATTCCGGTTTAACGTATAACACCATACAGTAATGCGTCATAACGTATAACGACATATAGAAATACGGAATAACGTATAACGTCACATAGTAATACGTCATAACGTATAACGTCACTTAGGAATACGCCATAACGTATAACGCCATATAGTAATGCCTCATAATGTATAACGCCATATAGAATTTCGGTTTAACGTATAACGCCAGATAGCAATGCGTCATAACGTATAACGTCACATAGTAATACGTCATAACGTATAACGTCATATAGAATTATTGTTTTACGTATAACGTCATAGTGTAATGCGTCATAACGTATAACGTCATATAGAATTATTGTTTAATGTATAACGTCATAGTGTAATGCGTCATAACGTATAACGCCATATCGAATTACGTCATAACATATAACGTCATATAGAATTACGGTTTAACGTATAACGTCATACAGTAATGCGTCATAACGTATAACGTCACATAGTAATATGTCATATCGTATAACGTCACATCGAATTACGTCATAACGTATAACGTTACATAGCAAAACGTCATAACGTATAACGTCACATAGTAAAACGTCGTAACGTATAACGTCATATAGAATTACGGTTTAACGTATAACGTCATACTGTAATGCGCCATAACGTATAACGTCATATAGAATTACGTCATGACGAATAACGTCATATGGAATTACGGTTAAAGGGTTAAAGCCATATAGAATTATGTTTTAACGTATAACGTCATATAGAATTACGGTTTAACGTATAACGCCATATAGTAACGAGTCATAACGTATAACGCCATATAGTAATACGTCATAACGTATACCGTCATACAGTATTACGGTTTAACGTATTACGTCATATAGTAATACGTCATAACGGATAACGTCAGACAGTATTACGTAATAACGTATAACGTCACATAGAATTGCGGTTTAACGTATAACGTCATATAGTAATGCTTCATAACGTATAACGCCATATAGTAATGCGTCATAACGTATAACGTCATATAGAATTTTGGATTAACGTATAACGTCATATAGAATTACGTCATAACGTATAACGTCATATAGTATTGCGCCATGACGTATAACGTCATATAGTACGGCGCCATGACGTATAACGTCATATAGAATTACGTCATAACGTATAACACCATACAGTAATGCGTCATAACGTATATCGCCATATAGTAATCCGTCATAACGTATAACGTCACATAGTAATACGTCATAACGTATAACGTCATACAGTAATGCGTCATAACGTATAACGTCACATAGTAATATGTCATATCGTATAACGTCATATAGAATTATTGTTTATCGTATAACGTCATACAGCAATTCCTCATATCGTATAACGTCACATAGTAATACGTCACAACGAATAACGTCATATAGAATTACGGTTAAACATATAACGCCATATAGAAATACGGTGAAACGTATAACGCCATATAGAGTTACGGTTTAACGTATAACGTCATACAGTAATGCGTCATAACGTATAACGTCATATAGTATTGCGTCATGACGTATAACGTAACATAGTAATACGTCATAACGTATAACGCCATATAGTATTACGTAATAACGTATAACGTCATATAGAATTGCGGTTTAACGTATAACGTCATATAGTAATGCGTCATAACGTATAACGCCATATAGTAATCCGTCATAACGTATAACGTCATATAGAATTACGTCTTGACATATAATGTCATATAGAATTACGGCATAATGTATAACGTCACATAGTAATACGTGATAACGTATAACGTCATATAGCATTACGGTTTGACGTATAACGTCATACAGTAATTCGTCATAACGTAAAACGTCACATCGAATTACGGTATAACGTATAACGTCACATAGTAATACGTCATAATGTATAACGTCACATAGTAATACGTCATAACGTATAACGTCATGTAGAATTGTTGTTTAACGTATAACGTCATACAGTAATTCCTCATAACGTATAACGTCACATAGTAATACGTCACAACGAATAACGTCATATAGAATTACGGTTTAACGTATAACGTCATATAGTAATGCGTCATAACGTATAACGCCGTATTGTAATGCGTCATAACGTAAAACGTCATATAGTATTGCGTCATGATGTATAACGTCATATACAAATACGTCATGACATATAATGTCATATAGAATTACGGCATAATGTATAACGTCACATAGTAATACGTGATAACGTATAACGTCATATAGCATTACGGTTTAACGTATAACGTCATACAGTAATTCGTCATAACGTAAAACGTCATTTCGAATTACGGTATATCGTATAACGTCACATAGTAATACGTCATAATGTATAACGTCATATAGCATTACGTCATAACGTATCACGTCACATAGTAATACGTCATAACGTATTACATCATATAGAATTTCGGTTTAACGTATAACGCCATATAGCAATGCGTCATAACGTATAACGACATATAGAATTGCGGAATAACGTATAACATCATATAGTAAGGCGTCATGACGTATAACGTCATATCGAATTACGTCATCACGCACATCACATAGTATTACGTCATAACGTATAACGTCATATAGAATTACTTCATAACGTATAACGTCATATAGAATTCCGGTTTAACGTATAACGAGATATAGCAATGCATCATAACGTATAACGTCACATAGGAATACGCCATAACGTATAACGCCATATAGTAATGCCTCATAACGTATAACGTCATATAGAATTCCGGTTTAACGTATAACGAGATATAGCAATGCGTCATAACGTATAACCCCATATAGAAATGCGTCATAACCTATAACGTCATATAGGATTACGGCATAACATATAACGTCACATAGAATTACGTCATAACGGATAACGTCACATAGTAATACGTCATAACGTGTAACGTCATGAAGAATTACTTCATAACGTATAACGTCAAATAGTAATACGTTATAACGTATAACGTCATATAGAATTTCGGTTTAACGTATAACGCCATATAGCAATGCGTCATAACGTATAAGGCCATATTGTAATGCGTCATAACGTATAACGTCATATAGTATTGCGTCATGATGTATAACGTCATATAGAATTACGTCATGACATATAATGTCATATAGAATTACGGCATAATGTATAACGTCACATAGTAATACGTGATAACGTATAACGTCATATAGCATTACGGATTAACGTATAACGTCATACAGTAATTCGTCATAACGTAAAGCGTCATATCGAATTACGGTATAACGTATAACGTCACATAGTAATACGTCATAATGTATAACGTCATATAGAATTACGTCATAACGTATAACGTCACATAGTAATACGTCATAACGTATTACATCATATAGAATTTCGGTTTAACGTATAACGCCATATAGCAATGCGTCATAACGTATAACGACATATAGAATTGCGGAATAACGTATAACATCATGTAGTAAGGCGTCATGACGTATAACGTCATATCGAATTACGTCATCACGTACAACATCACATAGTATTACGTCATAACGTATAACGTCATATGGAATTACTTCATAACGTATAACGTCACATAGTAATACGTCATAACGTATAACATCATATAGAATTAAGACATAACGTATAACGTCACATAGTAATACGTCATAACGTATATCGTCATATAGAATTCCGGTTTAACGTATGTCACCATACAGTAATGCGTCATAACGTATAACGACATACAGAAATACGGAATAACGTATAACGTCACATAGTAATACGTCATAACGTATAACTTCACATAGGAATACGCCATAACGTATAACGCCATATAGTAATGCCTCATAACGTATAACTTCATATAGAATTGCGGCTTAACGTATAACGTCATACAGTAATGCGCCATAACGAATAACGTCATATAGTATTACGTCATGACGTATAACGTCGTATAGAATTAGGACATAACGTATTACATCAAATCGTAATACGTCATAATGTATAACGTCATATAGAATTCCGGTTAACGTATAACACCATACAGTAATGCGTCATAACGTATAACGACATATAGAAATACGGAATAACGTATAACGTCACATAGTAATACGTCATAACGTATAACGTCATATAGAATTATTGTTTAACGTATAACGTCATAGTGTAATGCGTCATAACGTATAACGCCATATCGAATTACGTCATAACATATAACGTCATATAGAATTTCGGTTTAACGTATAACGCCATATAGCAATGCGTCATAACGTATAACGTCATATAGAATTCCGGTTTAAAGTATAACGAGATATATCAATGCGTCATAACGTATAACGACATATAGAATTGCGGAATAACGTATAACATCATATAGTAAGGCGTCATGACGTATAACGTCATATCGAATTACGTCATAACGTGTAACGTCACATAGTAGAACTTCATAACGTATAACGTCATATAGAATTACGGTTTAACGTATAACGTCATATAGTAATGCGTCGTAATGCATAACGCCATATAGTAATGCGTCATACCGTATAACGTCATATAGAATTCCGGTTTAAAGTATAACGAGATATATCAATGCGTCATAACGTATAACGACATATAGAATTGCGGAATAACGTATAACATCATATAGTAAGGCGTCATGACGTATAACGTCATATCGAATTACGTCATAACGTGTAACGTCACATAGTAGAACTTCATAACGTATAACGTCATATAGAATTACGGTTTAACGTATAACGTCATACAGTAATGCGTCATAACGTATAACGTCACTTAGGAATACGCCATAACGTATAACGCCATATAGTAATGCCTCATAACGTATAACGTCATATAGAATTCCGGTTTAACGTATAACGAGATATAGCAATGCGTCATAACGTATAACCCCATAGAGTAATGCGTCATAACCTATAACGTCATATAGGATAACGGCATAACATATAACGTCACATAGAATTACGTCATAACGGATAACGTCACATAGTAATACGTCATAACGTGTAACGTCATATAGAATTACTTCATAACGTATAACGTCACATAGCAATACGTCATTACGTATAACGTCATATAGAATTACGGCATAACGTATAACGTCACATAGTAATACGTCATAACGTATAACGTCATACAGTGATTCGTCATACCGTATAACGTCATATAGAATTCCGGTTTAACGTATAACGAGATATAGCAATGCGTCATAACATATAATGACATATAGAATTGCGGAATAACGTATAACGTCATATAATAAGGCGTCATGACGTGTATCGTCAAATCGAATTACGTCATAACGTACAACTTCACATAGTATTACGTCATAACGTATAACGTCATATAGAATTACTTCATAACGTATAACGTCACATAGTAATACGTCATAACGTGTAACGTCATATAGAATTACGGTTTAACGTATAACGTCATATAGTAATGCATCATAACGTATAACGCCATATAGTAATGCGTCATAACGTATAACGCCATGTAGTAATGCGTCATAACGTATAACGTCATATATTATTGCGTCATGACGTATAGCATCACATAGTATTACGTCATAACGTATAACGTCATATAGAATTCCGGTTTAACGTATAACGAGATATAGCAATGCGTCATAACGTATAACGCCATATAGAATTACGGTTTAACGTATAACGTCACATGGAATTACGTGATAACGGATAACGTCACATAGTAATACGTCATTACGTATAACGTCATATAGGATTACGGCATAACATATAACGTCACATAGAATTACGTCATAACGGATAACGTCACATAGTAATACGTCATAACGTATAACGTCATATAGAATTACTTCATAACGTGTAATGTCACATAGTAATACGTCATAACGTATAGCGTCATATAGAATTACGGTTTAACGTATAACGTCATATAGTAATACGTCATAACGTATAACGTCACATAGCAGGCCGGCTTAACGTATAACACCATACAATAATGCGTCATAAAGTATAACGTCATATAGAAATACGGTTAAACTTATAACGCCATATAGAATTACGTTTTAACGTATAACGTAATATAGAGTTACGGTTTAACGTATAACGCCATATAGTAATGCGTCATAACGTATAACATCACATAGTAATACGTCATAACGTATAACGTCACATAGTAAGCGTCATAACGTATAACGTCATATAGTAATGCGTCATAACGTATAATGTCATATAGTATTGCGTCATGACGTATAACATCATATAGAAATACGGTTAAACGTATAAAGCCATATAGAATTCCGGTTTAACGTATAACGTCATAGTGTAATGCGTCATAACGTATAACACCATACAGAATTACGTCATGACATATAATGTCATATAGAATTACGGCATAACGTATAACGTCATATAGAATTACGACATAACTTATAACGTCACATAGTAATACGTCATAACGTATAACGTCATATAGAATTACGGCATAACGTATAACGTAACATAGAATTACGTCATAACGTATAACGTCATATAGAATTACGACATAGCGTATAACGTCACATAGTAATACGTCATAACGTATAACGTCATATAGAATTACGGCATAACGTATAACGTAACATTGAATTACGTCATAACGGATAACGTCATATAGAATTACGGTTTAACGTATAACATCATACAGTAATGCGCCATCGCGTATAACGTCATATAGTATTGCGTCATGACGTATAACATCACATAGTAATACGTCATAACGTATAACGTCACATAGTAATACGTCATAACGTATAACGTCATACAGTAATGCGTCATAACGTATAACGTCACATAGTAATATGTCATATCGTATAACGTCATATAGAATTATTGTTTATCGTATAACGTCATACAGCAATTCCTCATATCGTATAACGTCACATAGTAATACGTCACAACGAATAACGTCATATAGAATTACGGTTAAACATATAACGCCATATAGAAATACGGTGAAACGTATAACGCCATATAGAGTTACGGTTTAACGTATAACGTCATACAGTAATGCGTCATAACGTATAACGTCATATAGTATTGCGTCATGACGTATAACGTAACATAGTAATACGTCATAACGTATAACGCCATATAGTATTACGTAATAACGTATAACGTCATATAGAATTGCGGTTTAACGTATAACGTCATATAGTAATGCGTCATAACGTATAACGCCATATAGTAATCCGTCATAACGTATAACGTCATATAGAATTACGTCTTGACATATAATGTCATATAGAATTACGGCATAATGTATAACGTCACATAGTAATACGTGATAACGTATAACGTCATATAGCATTACGGTTTGACGTATAACGTCATACAGTAATTCGTCATAACGTAAAACGTCACATCGAATTACGGTATAACGTATAACGTCACATAGTAATACGTCATAATGTATAACGTCACATAGTAATACGTCATAACGTATAACGTCATGTAGAATTGTTGTTTAACGTATAACGTCATACAGTAATTCCTCATAACGTATAACGTCACATAGTAATACGTCACAACGAATAACGTCATATAGAATTACGGTTTAACGTATAACGTCATATAGTAATGCGTCATAACGTATAACGCCGTATTGTAATGCGTCATAACGTAAAACGTCATATAGTATTGCGTCATGATGTATAACGTCATATACAAATACGTCATGACATATAATGTCATATAGAATTACGGCATAATGTATAACGTCACATAGTAATACGTGATAACGTATAACGTCATATAGCATTACGGTTTAACGTATAACGTCATACAGTAATTCGTCATAACGTAAAACGTCATTTCGAATTACGGTATATCGTATAACGTCACATAGTAATACGTCATAATGTATAACGTCATATAGCATTACGTCATAACGTATCACGTCACATAGTAATACGTCATAACGTATTACATCATATAGAATTTCGGTTTAACGTATAACGCCATATAGCAATGCGTCATAACGTATAACGACATATAGAATTGCGGAATAACGTATAACATCATATAGTAAGGCGTCATGACGTATAACGTCATATCGAATTACGTCATCACGCACATCACATAGTATTACGTCATAACGTATAACGTCATATAGAATTACTTCATCACGTATAACGTCATATAGAATTCCGGTTTAACGTATAACGAGATATAGCAATGCATCATAACGTATAACGTCACATAGGAATACGCCATAACGTATAACGCCATATAGTAATGCCTCATAACGTATAACGTCATATAGAATTCCGGTTTAACGTATAACGAGATATAGCAATGCGTCATAACGTATAACCCCATATAGAAATGCGTCATAACCTATAACGTCATATAGGATTACGGCATAACATATAACGTCACATAGAATTACGTCATAACGGATAACGTCACATAGTAATACGTCATAACGTGTAACGTCATGAAGAATTACTTCATAACGTATAACGTCAAATAGTAATACGTTATAACGTATAACGTCATATAGAATTTCGGTTTAACGTATAACGCCATATAGCAATGCGTCATAACGTATAAGGCCATATTGTAATGCGTCATAACGTATAACGTCATATAGTATTGCGTCATGATGTATAACGTCATATAGAATTACGTCATGACATATAATGTCATATAGAATTACGGCATAATGTATAACGTCACATAGTAATACGTGATAACGTATAACGTCATATAGCATTACGGATTAACGTATAACGTCATACAGTAATTCGTCATAACGTAAAGCGTCATATCGAATTACGGTATAACGTATAACGTCACATAGTAATACGTCATAATGTATAACGTCATATAGAATTACGTCATAACGTATAACGTCACATAGTAATACGTCATAACGTATTACATCATATAGAATTTCGGTTTAACGTATAACGCCATATAGCAATGCGTCATAACGTATAACGACATATAGAATTGCGGAATAACGTATAACATCATGTAGTAAGGCGTCATGACGTATAACGTCATATCGAATTACGTCATCACGTACAACATCACATAGTATTACGTCATAACGTATAACGTCATATGGAATTACTTCATAACGTATAACGTCACATAGTAATACGTCATAACGTATAACATCATATAGAATTAAGACATAACGTATAACGTCACATAGTAATACGTCATAACGTATATCGTCATATAGAATTCCGGTTTAACGTATGTCACCATACAGTAATGCGTCATAACGTATAACGACATACAGAAATACGGAATAACGTATAACGTCACATAGTAATACGTCATAACGTATAACTTCACATAGGAATACGCCATAACGTATAACGCCATATAGTAATGCCTCATAACGTATAACTTCATATAGAATTGCGGCTTAACGTATAACGTCATACAGTAATGCGCCATAACGAATAACGTCATATAGTATTACGTCATGACGTATAACGTCGTATAGAATTAGGACATAACGTATTACATCAAATCGTAATACGTCATAATGTATAACGTCATATAGAATTCCGGTTAACGTATAACACCATACAGTAATGCGTCATAACGTATAACGACATATAGAAATACGGAATAACGTATAACGTCACATAGTAATACGTCATAACGTATAACGTCATATAGAATTATTGTTTAACGTATAACGTCATAGTGTAATGCGTCATAACGTATAACGCCATATCGAATTACGTCATAACATATAACGTCATATAGAATTTCGGTTTAACGTATAACGCCATATAGCAATGCGTCATAACGTATAACGTCATAAAGAATTACTTCATAACATATAACGTCACATAGTAATACGTTATAACGTATAACGTCATATAGAATTACGGTTTAACGTATAACGTCATATAGTAATGCGTCGTAATGCATAACGCCATATAGTAATGCGTCATACCGTATAACGTCATATAGAATTCCGGTTTAAAGTATAACGAGATATATCAATGCGTCATAACGTATAACGACATATAGAATTGCGGAATAACGTATAACATCATATAGTAAGGCGTCATGACGTATAACGTCATATCGAATTACGTCATAACGTGTAACGTCACATAGTAGAACTTCATAACGTATAACGTCATATAGAATTACGGTTTAACGTATAACGTCATACAGTAATGCGTCATAACGTATAACGTCACTTAGGAATACGCCATAACGTATAACGCCATATAGTAATGCCTCATAACGTATAACGTCATATAGAATTCCGGTTTAACGTATAACGAGATATAGCAATGCGTCATAACGTATAACCCCATAGAGTAATGCGTCATAACCTATAACGTCATATAGGATAACGGCATAACATATAACGTCACATAGAATTACGTCATAACGGATAACGTCACATAGTAATACGTCATAACGTGTAACGTCATATAGAATTACTTCATAACGTATAACGTCACATAGCAATACGTCATTACGTATAACGTCATATAGAATTACGGCATAACGTATAACGTCACATAGTAATACGTCATAACGTATAACGTCATACAGTGATTCGTCATACCGTATAACGTCATATAGAATTCCGGTTTAACGTATAACGAGATATAGCAATGCGTCATAACATATAATGACATATAGAATTGCGGAATAACGTATAACGTCATATAATAAGGCGTCATGACGTGTATCGTCAAATCGAATTACGTCATAACGTACAACTTCACATAGTATTACGTCATAACGTATAACGTCATATAGAATTACTTCATAACGTATAACGTCACATAGTAATACGTCATAACGTGTAACGTCATATAGAATTACGGTTTAACGTATAACGTCATATAGTAATGCATCATAACGTATAACGCCATATAGTAATGCGTCATAACGTATAACGCCATGTAGTAATGCGTCATAACGTATAACGTCATATATTATTGCGTCATGACGTATAGCATCACATAGTATTACGTCATAACGTATAACGTCATATAGAATTCCGGTTTAACGTATAACGAGATATAGCAATGCGTCATAACGTATAACGCCATATAGAATTACGGTTTAACGTATAACGTCACATGGAATTACGTGATAACGGATAACGTCACATAGTAATACGTCATTACGTATAACGTCATATAGGATTACGGCATAACATATAACGTCACATAGAATTACGTCATAACGGATAACGTCACATAGTAATACGTCATAACGTATAACGTCATATAGAATTACTTCATAACGTGTAATGTCACATAGTAATACGTCATAACGTATAGCGTCATATAGAATTACGGTTTAACGTATAACGTCATATAGTAATACGTCATAACGTATAACGTCACATAGCAGGCCGGCTTAACGTATAACACCATACAATAATGCGTCATAAAGTATAACGTCATATAGAAATACGGTTAAACTTATAACGCCATATAGAATTACGTTTTAACGTATAACGTAATATAGAGTTACGGTTTAACGTATAACGCCATATAGTAATGCGTCATAACGTATAACATCACATAGTAATACGTCATAACGTATAACGTCACATAGTAAGCGTCATAACGTATAACGTCATATAGTAATGCGTCATAACGTATAATGTCATATAGTATTGCGTCATGACGTATAACATCATATAGAAATACGGTTAAACGTATAAAGCCATATAGAATTCCGGTTTAACGTATAACGTCATAGTGTAATGCGTCATAACGTATAACACCATACAGAATTACGTCATGACATATAATGTCATATAGAATTACGGCATAACGTATAACGTCATATAGAATTACGACATAACTTATAACGTCACATAGTAATACGTCATAACGTATAACGTCATATAGAATTACGGCATAACGTATAACGTAACATAGAATTACGTCATAACGTATAACGTCATATAGAATTACGACATAGCGTATAACGTCACATAGTAATACGTCATAACGTATAACGTCATATAGAATTACGGCATAACGTATAACGTAACATTGAATTACGTCATAACGGATAACGTCATATAGAATTACGGTTTAACGTATAACATCATACAGTAATGCGCCATCGCGTATAACGTCATATAGTATTGCGTCATGACGTATAACATCACATAGTAATACGTCATAACGTATAACGCCATATAGTAATACGTCATAAGGTATAACGCCATATAGTAATACGTCATAACGTATAACGTCACATAGAATTACGGTTTAACGTATAACGTCATAGTGTAATGCGTCATAACGTATAACGCCATATAGAATTACGTCATAACGGATAACGTCTCATAGTAATACGTCATAACGTATAACGCCTCACTGTATTACGTAATAACGTATAACGTCATATAGAATTACGGTTTAACGTATAACGTCATATAGTAATGCGTCATAACGTATAACGCCATATTGTAATGCGTCATAACGTATAACGTCACATAGTATTGCGTCATGATGTATGACGTCATATAGAATTACGTCATGACATATAATGTCATATAGAATTACGGCATAATGTATAACGTCACATAGTAATACGTGATTACGTATAACGTCATATAGCATTACGGTTTAACGTATAACGTCATACAGTAATTCGTCATAACGTAAAACGTCATATCGAAATACGGTATAACGTATAACGTCACATAGTAATACGTCATAACGTATAACGTCATATAGAATTCCGGTTTAACGTATATCACCATACAGTAATGCGTCATAACGTACAACGACATATAGAAATACGGAATAACGTATAACGTCACATAGTAATACGTCATAACGTATAACATCACATAGGAATACGCCATAACGTATAACGCCATATAGTAATGCCTCATAACGTATAACGTCATATAGAATTGCGGAATAACGTATAACATCATATAGTAAGGCGTCATGACGTATAACGTCATATAGAATTACGACATAACGTATAACGTCATATCGTAATACGTCATAACGTATAACTTCATATAGAATTACGGCTTAACGTATAACGTCATACAGTAATGCGTCATAACAAACGACGTCATACAGAAATACGGAATAACGTATAACGTCACATAGTAATATGTCATAACGTATAACGTCACATAGGAATACGCCATAACGTATAACGCCATATAGTAATGCCTCATAACGTATAACGTCATATAGAATTCCGGTTTAACGTATAACGAGATATAGCAATGCGTCATAACGTATAACCCCATATAGTAATGCGTCATAACCTATAACGTCATATAGGATTACGGCATAACATATAACGTCACATAGAATTACGACATAACGTATAACGTCATATCGTAATACGTCATAACGTATAACGTCATATAGAATTACGGTTTAACGTATAACATCATACAGTAATGCGTCATAACTTATAACGTCATATAGTATTGCGTCATGACGTATAACATCTCATAGTAATACGTCATAACGTATAACGCCATATAGTAATACGTCATAACGTATAACGCCATATAGTAATACGTCATAACGTATAACGTCACATAGAATTGCGGTTTAACGTATAACGTCATAGTGTAATGCGTCATAACGTATAACGCCATATAGAATTACGTCATAACGGATAACGTCTCGTAGTAATACGTCATAACGTATAACGCCACATAGTAATACGTGATAACGTATAACGTCATATAGCATTACGGTTTAACGTATAACGTCATACAGTAATTCGTCATAACGTAAAACGTCATATCGAATTACGGTATAACGTATAACGTCACATAGTAATACGTCATAACGTATAACGTCACATAGTAAGCGTCATAACGTATAACGTCATATAGTAATGCGTCATAACGTATAATGTCATATAGTATTGCGTCATGACGTATAACATCATATAGAAATACGGTTAAACGTATAAAGCCATATAGAATTCCGGTTTAACGTATAACGCCATATAGCAATGCGTTATAACGTATAAGGTCATATAGAATTGCGGTCTAACGTATAACGTCATAGTGTAATGCGTCATAACGTATAACACCATACAGAATTACGTCATGACATATAATGTCATATAGAATTACGGCATAACGTATAACGTCATATAGAATTACGACATAACTTATAACGTCACATAGTAATACGTCATAACGTATAACGTCATATAGAATTACGGCATAACGTATAACGTAACATAGAATTACGTCATAACGTATAACGTCATATAGAATTACGACATAGCGTATAACGTCACATAGTAATACGTCATAACGTATAACGTCATATAGAATTACGGCATAACGTATAACGTAACATTGAATTACGTCATAACGGATAACGTCATATAGAATTACGGTTTAACGTATAACATCATACAGTAATGCGCCATCGCGTATAACGTCATATAGTATTGCGTCATGACGTATAACATCACATAGTAATACGTCATAACGTATAACGCCATATAGTAATACGTCATAAGGTATAACGCCATATAGTAATACGTCATAACGTATAACGTCACATAGAATTACGGTTTAACGTATAACGTCATAGTGTAATGCGTCATAACGTATAACGCCATATAGAATTACGTCATAACGGATAACGTCTCATAGTAATACGTCATAACGTATAACGCCTCACTGTATTACGTAATAACGTATAACGTCATATAGAATTACGGTTTAACGTATAACGTCATATAGTAATGCGTCATAACGTATAACGCCATATTGTAATGCGTCATAACGTATAACGTCACATAGTATTGCGTCATGATGTATGACGTCATATAGAATTACGTCATGACATATAATGTCATATAGAATTACGGCATAATGTATAACGTCACATAGTAATACGTGATTACGTATAACGTCATATAGCATTACGGTTTAACGTATAACGTCATACAGTAATTCGTCATAACGTAAAACGTCATATCGAAATACGGTATAACGTATAACGTCACATAGTAATACGTCATAACGTATAACGTCATATAGAATTCCGGTTTAACGTATATCACCATACAGTAATGCGTCATAACGTACAACGACATATAGAAATACGGAATAACGTATAACGTCACATAGTAATACGTCATAACGTATAACGTCACATAGGAATACGCCATAACGTATAACGCCATATAGTAATGCCTCATAACGTATAACGTCATATAGAATTGCGGAATAACGTATAACATCATATAGTAAGGCGTCATGACGTATAACGTCATATAGAATTACGACATAACGTATAACGTCATATCGTAATACGTCATAACGTATAACTTCATATAGAATTACGGCTTAACGTATAACGTCATACAGTAATGCGTCATAACAAATAACGTCATACAGAAATACGGAATAACGTATAACGTCACATAGTAATATGTCATAACGTATAACGTCACATAGGAATACGCCATAACGTATAACGCCATATAGTAATACCTCATAACGTATAACGTCATATAGAATTCCGGTTTAACGTATAACGAGATATAGCAATGCGTCATAACGTATAACCCCATATAGTAATGCGTCATAACCTATAACGTCATATAGGATTACGGCATAACATATAACGTCACATAGAATTACGACATAACGTATAACGTCATATCGTAATACGTCATAACGTATAACGTCATATAGAATTACGGTTTAACGTATAACATCATACAGTAATGCGTCATAACTTATAACGTCATATAGTATTGCGTCATGACGTATAACATCTCATAGTAATACGTCATAACGTATAACGCCATATAGTAATACGTCATAACGTATAACGCCATATAGTAATACGTCATAACGTATAACGTCACATAGAATTGCGGTTTAACGTATAACGTCATAGTGTAATGCGTCATAACGTATAACGCCATATAGAATTACGTCATAACGGATAACGTCTCGTAGTAATACGTCATAACGTATAACGCCACATAGTAATACGTGATAACGTATAACGTCATATAGCATTACGGTTTAACGTATAACGTCATACAGTAATTCGTCATAACGTAAAACGTCATATCGAATTACGGTATAACGTATAACGTCACATAGTAATACGTCATAACGTATAACGTCATATAGAATTACGTCATAACGTATAACGTCACATAGTAATACGTCATAACGTATAACATCATATAGAATTTCGGTTTAACGTATAACGCCATATAGCAATGCGTCATAACGTATAACGACATATAGAATTGCGGAATAACGTATAACATCATATAGGATTACGGCATAACATATAATGTCACATAGAATTTCGTCATAACGTATAACGTCACATAGTAATACGTCATTACGTATAACGTCATATAGAATTACGGTTTAACGTATAACGCCATATAGTAATGCGTCATAACGTGTAACGTCACATAGTAATACGTCATAACGTATAACGTCATATCGAATTACGTCATAACGTATAACGTCATATAGAATTACGGTTCAACGTATAACATCATACAGTAATGCGTCATAACGTATAACGTCATATAGTATTGCGTCATGACGTATAACATCACATAGTAATACGTCATAACGTATAACGCCATATAGTAATACGTCATAACGTATAACGCCATATAGTAATACGTCATAACGTACAACGTCACATAGAATTACGGTTTAACGTATAACGTCATAGTGTAATGCGTCATAACGTATACGCCATATAGAATTACGTCATAACGGATAACGTCTTGTAGTAATACGTCATAACGTATAACACCACATAGTAATACGTGATAACGTATAACGTCATATAGCATTACGGTTTAACGTATAACGTCATACAGTAATTCGTCATAACGTAAAACGTCATATCGAATTACGGTATAACGTATAACGTCACATAGTAATACGTCATAATGTATAACGTCATATAGAATTACGTCATAACGTATAACGTCACATAGTAATACGTCATAACGTATAACATCATATAGAATTTCGGTTTTACGTATAACGCCATATAGTAATGCGTCATAACGTATAACGACATATAGAATTGCGGAATGACGTATAACATCATATAGTAAGGCGTCATGACGTACTACGTCATATCGAATTACGTCATCACGTACAACATCACATAGTATTACGTCATAACGTATAACGTCAT
Source organism: Bombus fervidus (assembly GCF_041682495.2). NCBI lineage: Eukaryota > Metazoa > Arthropoda > Insecta > Hymenoptera > Apidae > Bombus > Bombus fervidus. The sequence continues at coordinate 5,435,886 of NW_027212582.1, forward strand.
ATAGAATTACTTCATAACGTATAACGTGACATAGTAATACGTCATAACGTATAACGTCATATAGAATGACGACATAACGTATAACGTCACCTAGTAATACGTCATAACGTATAACTTCATATAGAATTCCGGTTTAACGTATATCACCATACAGTAATGCGTCATAACGTATAACGACATATAGAAATACGGAATAACGTATAACGTCACATAGTAATACGTCATAACGTATAACGTCACATAGGAATACGCCATAACGTATAACGCCATATAGTAATGCCTCATAACGTATAACGTCATATAGAATTGCGGAATAACGTATAACATCATATAGTAAGGCGTCATGACGTATAACGTCATATAGAATTACGACATAACGTATAACGTCATATCGTAATACGTCATAACGTATAACTTCATATAGAATTACGGCTTAACGTATAACGTCATACAGTAATGCGTCATAACAAAGAACGTCATATAGAAATACGGAATAACGTATAACGTCACATAGTAATACGTCATAACGTATAACGTCTCATAGTAATACGTCACAACGTATAACGTCACATCGAATTACGTCATAACGTACAACATCACATAGTATTACGTCATAACGCATAACGTCATATAGAATTACGGTTTAACGTATAACGCCATATAGTAATGCGTCATAACGTGTAACGTCACATAGTAATAAGTCATAACGTATAACGTCATACCGAATTACGTCATAACGTATAACGTCATATAGAATTACGGTTTAACGTATAACATCATACAGTAATGCGTCATAACGTATAACGTCATATAGTATTGCGTCATGACGTATAACATCTCATAGTAATACGTCATAACGTATAACGCCATATAGTAATACGTCATAACGTATAACGCCATATAGTAATACGTCATAACGTATAACGCCATATAGTAATACGTCATGACGTATAACATCTCATAGTAATACGTCATAACGTATAACGCCATATAGTAATACGTCATAACGTATAACGCCATATAGTAATACGTCATAACGTATAACGCCATATAGTAATACGTCATAACGTATAACGCCATATAGTAATACGTCATAACGTATAACGTCATATAGTAATACGTCATAACGTATAACGCCATATAGTAATACGTCATAACGTATAACGTCACATAGAATTGCGGTTTAACGTATAACGTCATAGTGCAATGCGTCATAACGTATAACGCCATATAGAATTACGTCATAACGGATAACGTCTCGTAGTAATACGTCATAACGTATAACGCCACATAGTAATACGTGATAACGTATAACGTCATATAGCATTACGGTTTAACGTATATCACCATACAGTAATGCGTCATAACGTCTAACGTCATATAGAATTGCGGAATAACGTATAACATCACATAGTAATACGTCATAACGTATAACGTCACATAGGAATACGCCATAACGTATAACGACATATAGTAATGCCTCATAACGAATAACGTCATATAGAATTGCGGAATAGCGTATAACATCATATAGTAAGGCGTCATGACGTATAACGTCATATAGAATTACGACATATCGTATAACGTCATATAGAATTACGGTTTAACGTATAACGCCATATAGTAATGCGTCATAACGTATAACGTCTCATAGTAATACGTCATAACGTATAACGTCACATCGAATTACGTCAGAACGTATTACGTCACATAGTAGAACGTCATAACTTATAACGTCATATAGAATGACGGGTTAACGTATAACGTCATACAGTATTGCGTCATAACGTATAACGTCATATAGTATTGCGCCATGACGTATAACGTAACAGAGTAATACGTCATAACGTATAATGCCATATAGTAATACGTCATAACGTATAACGTCACATAGAATTACGGTTTAACGTATAACGTCATAGTTTAATGCGTCATAACGTATAACGTCATATTGAATTACTTCATAACGTATTACGTAACATAGTTGTACGTCATAATGTATAACGCCATATAGAATTTCGGTTTAACGTATAACTCCATATAGCAATGCGTCATAACGTATAACGTCACATAGTAATACGTCATGACGTATAACGTCATATTGTGTGAGGTCATAACGTATAACGTTATATAGTATTGCGTCATTCCGAATGACGTCATATAATATTGCTTCATAAGGTATAACGTCACATAGTAATACGTCATAACGTATGACATCATATAGTATTGCGTCATAACGTATAGCGTCACATAGTACTACGCCACAACGGATGACATCATATAGAATTACGTCATTACGTATAATGTCATGTAGAATTACGGTATAACGTATAACGCCACATAATTATACGTCATGACGTATAACGTCATATTGTGTGACGTCATAACGTATAACGTCATATAGAATTACGGTACAACGTATAACGTCATATAATATTGCGTCATAACGTATACCGTCACATAGTATTCCGTCATAACGTATAACGTCACATAGTTCTACGTCAGAACGGATTACGACATATAGAATTACGCCATGACGTATAACGTCATATTGAATTACGTCATAACGTATAACGTCATATAGTATTGAGCCATGACGTATATCGTTCTAAAGTATAACGTCATAACGTATAACGTCACATAGTAGTACGTCATAACGTGTAGCGCTATATTGTATTGCCTCATAACGTATAACGTCACATAGTATTACGTCATAACGCATAACGTCACATAGTACTACGTCAGAACGGATGACGTCATATAGAATTACGCCATGACGTATAACGTCACATAGTAATACGTCATAACGTATAGCGCTATATTGTATTGCGCCATAACGTATAACGCCACATAGTACTACGTCCTAACGGATGACGTCATATACAATTACGTCATGACGTATAACGTCATATATAATTACGTCATAACGTACATCCGCACATAGTAATACGTCATAACGTACAAATGTCATGTAGTATTAAGGTATAACGTATATCGACACATAGTAATACCTCGTAATGTATAATGTTATATTGTGTGACGTCATAACCTATAACGTCATATAGTATTCCGTCATAACGTATAACATCATATGGTATTGCGTCACGACGTAAAACGTCACATAGTAATACGTTGTAACGTACAATGTCATGTAGTTTTAAGGTGTACGTATATCGTCACGTAGTAATACGTCGTGACGTATAATGTTATATTGTGTAACGTCATAACCTATAACGTCATATAGTATTCCGTCATAACGTATAACATCATATGGTATTGCGTCATGACGTATAACGTTATATGGTATTGCGTAATAACGTATAACGTCATACAGTAATCCGCCATGACGTATAACATTAGCATGTATTACCTCATATCGCATAACGTCATATAGGGTTACGCTTTAACGTATACTGTCACATAGTAATACCTCATAACGTATAGCGCTATATTGTATTGCGTCATAACGTATAACGTCACATAGTATTACGTCATAACGTATAACGTCACATAGTTCTACGTCAGAACGGATGACGTCATATCGAAATACGCCATGACGTATAACGTCATATTGAATTACTTCATAACGTATAACGTCATATAGTATTGCGCCATGATGTAGAACGTTATAAAGTGTAACGTCATAACGTATAATGTCATATTGTATTGCGCCATTACGACTGACGTCACATAATATTGCGTAATAACGTATAACCTCGCATAGTAATACTTCATAACGTAGAACGTTCTATTTAATTACGGTTTAACGTATACCGTCACATAGTTATACGTCATAACGTACAGCGCTATATTGTATTCCGTTATAACGTACTACGTCATATAGTATTGCGCCATGACGTATAACGTTATAAAGAATAGCGTCGTGACGTACAACGTAACACAGTAATACGTCCTAACGTATAATGTCATGTAGTATTAAGGTATAACGTATAACGTCACATAGTCATACGTCGTGATGTACAACGTTATATTGTGTGACGTCATAATGTATAACCTCATATAGAATTACGGTACAACGTATAACGTCATACAGTATTGCGCCATAAGGTATAACGTTATATGGTATTGCGTAATAACGTATAACGTGATATATAATTACGTCATAACGTACAACGTCATATAGTATTGCGTCATGACGTACAACGTTCTATGGTATTGTGTTATAACGTATAACGTCACATAGTAACGCGTCGTAAGGTATAGCGCTATTTTGTATAGAGTCATAACGTGTGACGTCACATAGTACTACGTCATAACATATAATGTCATGTAGTATTAAGGTATAATGTATAACGTCACATAGTAATACCTCATAACGTATAGTGCCATATTGTATTGCTGCATAACGTATAACGCCACATAGTATTACGTCATAACGTATAACGTCACATAGTATTACGTCATAACGTATGACGTCATATTATATTGCGTCATAACGTATAGCGTCACACAGTATTGCGTCATGACGTATAACGTCATATAGTATTGCGTATTAACGTATAGCGTCATATAGTATTCCACCATGGCGTATAACGTTACAAAGCATAACGTCATAACGCATAACGTCATATAGCGTTACGGTTTAACCTATACCGCCACATAGTAATACTTCATAACGTATAGCGCTATATTGTATTGCGCAATAACGTATAACGTCGCATAGTATTACGTCATAACGTATGACGTCATACAGTATTGCGTCATGACGTATAACGTTGTATGGTATTGCGTAATAACGTATAACGTCATATAGTATTTCGCCATGACGTATAACGTCATACAGAATTACGTCATAACGCACAACGTCACATAGTAATAGGTCATAACGTATAATGTTATGTAGTATTAAGGTATAACGTATAACGTCACATAGTATTACGCCACAACGGATGACGTCATATAGAATTCCGTCAGGACGTATAACGTCATACAGAATTACTTCATAACGCACAACGTCACATATTAATAGGTCATAACGTATAACGTCATATAGTACTGCGTCCTAACGTATAACGTTACAAATTATAACGTCATAACGTATAGCGTCACATAGTAATTCGTCATAACGTACAACGTCATATCGAATTACGGTACAACGTATAACGTCATATAGTATTGAGCCATGACGTATAACGTCATATAGTATTGCGACATGACGTACAACGTTATATGTTATTGTGTAATAACGTATAATGTCACATGGTGATACATCATAACGTATAGCGCTATATTGTATAGCGTCATAACGTATAACGTCATATAGAATTACGTCATAACGTATAACGTCATATAGTATTGCGTCATAACGTATACCGCTATATTGTATTGCGCCATAACGTATAACGTCGCATAGTATTACGTCATAACGTATGACGTCATACAGTATTACGTCATAACGTATGACGTCATACAGTATTGCGTCATGACGTATAACGTTATATGGTATTGCGTAATAACGTATAAAGTCATATAGTATTTCGCCATGACGTATAACGTCATACAGAATTACGTCATAACGCACAACGTCACATAGTAATAGGTCATAACGAATAACGCCATATAGTACTGCGTCCTAACGTATAACGTTATAAATTATAACGTCATAACGTATAGCGTCACATAGTAATTCGTCATAACGTATAACGTCATATAGAATTACGGTACAACGTATAACGTCATATAGCATTGAGCCATGACGTATAACGTCATATAGTATTGCGACATGACGTATAACGTTATTTGGTATTGCGTAATAACGTATAACGTCATATAATTTTGCGTCAGAACGGATGACGTCATAAAGAATTACATCATGACGTATAACGCCATATAGAATTACGGTAGAACGTATAACGTCATATAATATTGCGCCATGACGTATCACGTTATAAAGCATAACGTCATAACGTATAATGTCACATAGCACTAAGCCACAACGGATGACGTCATATAGAATTACGTCATGACGTACAACGTAACATAGTAATACGTCATAACGTATAGCGTTATAATGTATTACGTCATAACGTATAACGTCATATAGTATTGCGTCATGACCTACAACGTTATATGTTATTGTGTAATAACGTATAGCGTCACATAGCACTACGTCATAACGGATGACGTCATTTAGAATTACGCCATGGCGTATAACGTCATGTAGAATAACATCATAACGTACAAAGTCACATAGTAATACGTCATAACGTATGACGTCATATATAATTACGTCATAACGTATAACTTCACTTAGTAATACGTAATAACGTAGAATATCATGTAGTATTGCGCCATGACGTATAACGTCATATGGTATTACGTCATAACGTATAACGTCATATAGAATTACGTCATAACGTACAACGTTTCAGAGTATTACGTCATAACGTATAACGTCATATAGAATTACGCCATAACGTATGATGTCACATAGTAATACGTCATAACGTGTAACGTCATATAGTATTGCGTCATGACGTATAACGTCGTATAGAATTACGGTACAACGTATAACGTCATATAGTATTGCGTCATAACGTATAACGTCACATAGTACTACGCCACAACGTATGACGTCATTTACAATTACGACATAACGTATAACTTCACATAGTACTACGCCACGACGGATGACGACATATAGAATTACGTCATAACGTATGACGTCATATTGTATTCCGTCATAACGTATAACGTCACATAGTATTACGTCATAACGTATAACGTCTTATAATACTGCGTAATAACGTATAACGTTATAATGTATAACGTCATAACGCATAACGTCATATAGAGTTACGGTTTAACGTATACCGTCACATAGTATTCCGTCATAACGTATAACGTCACATAGTTCTACGTCAGAACGGATGACGTCATATAGAATTACGCCATGACTTGTAACGTCACATTGAAATACGTCATAACGTACAGCGTCATATATTATTGCGTTGTAAGGTATAATGTCATGTAGTATTAAGGTATAACGTATAACGCACGTAGCAATACGTCATGAAGTATAACTTTATATTGTGTGACGTCATAACGTATAACGTCATAAAGAATTACGTCACAACGCATAACGTCATATAGTATTGCGCCATGACGTATAACGTTATAAAGTGTAACGTCATAACGTATAACGTCATATAGTATTGCGTCATTACGACTGACGTCATATAATATTGCGTCATAACGTATAACGTCACATAGTAATACGTCATAACGTATAATGTCATGTAGTATTAAGGTATAACGTATAACATCACATAGTAATACGTTATAACGTATAGCGCTATATTGTATTACGCCATGACGTATAACGTCATATTGATTAATTTCATAACGCATAACATCATATAGCATTGCGCCATGACGTATAACGTCATAAAGTATAACGTCAATACGTATAGCGCTATATTGTAACGCGCCATAACGTATAACGAGACATGGTATTACGTCATAACGCAGATCGTCACATAGTAATACGTCATATCGTATAATGTCATGTAGTATTAAGGTAGAATGTATAACGTCACACAGTAATACGTCATGACGCATAACGTTAGATTGTGTGGCGTCATAACGTAAAACGTCATATAGAATTACGGTACAACGTATAACGTCATATAGTATTGCGCCATGCCGTACTACTTCATATAGTATTACGTCATAACGTATAACGTCATATAGTATTGCGTCATGACGTACAACGTTATATGTTATTGTGTAATAACGTAGAACGTCACATAGTAATACGTCATAACGTATAACGTCATATATAATTAAGTCATAACGTATAACTTCACTTAGTAATACGTAATAACGTAGAATATCATGTAGTATTGCGCCATGACGTATAACGTCATATGGTATTACGTCATAACGTATAACGTCATATAGAATTACGTCATAACGTACAACGTTTCAGAGTATTACGTCATAACGTATAACGTCATATAGAATTACGCCATAACGTACAACGTCACATAGTAATACGTCAAAACGGATGACGTCATATAGTATTGCGTCATGACGTACAACGTTATATGTTATTGTGTAATAACGTATAACGTCACAAAGTGATACGTCATAACGTATAGCGCTATATTGTATTGCGTCATAACGTATAACGGCATATAGTATTGCGCCATGACGTATAATATCATATAGTATTACGTCATAACATATAACGTCATATATAATTACGTCATAACGTATAACTTCACTTAGTAATACGTAATAACGTAGAATATCATGTAGTATTGCGTCATGACGTATAACGATATATGGTATTGCGTAATAATGTATAACGTCATATAATATTCCGGCAGAACGGATGACGTCCTAAAGAATTACGTCATGACGTATAACGTCATATAGCATTACGGCACAACGTATAACGTCATATAGAATTACGGTACAACGTATAACGTCATATAGTATTGCGCCATGACGTATAACGTCATAGGGTATTACGTCATAACGTATAACGTCATATAGAATTACGTCATAACGTACAACGTTTCAGAGTATTACGTCATAACGTATAACGTTATATAGAATTACGTCATAACGTACAACGTTTCAGAGTATTACGTCATAACGTATAACGTCATATAGAATTACGCCATAACGTATAATGTCACATAGTAATACGTCATAACGTGTAACGTCATATAGTATTGCGTCATGACGTATAACGTCGTATAGAATTACGGTACAACGTATAACGTCATATAGTATTGCGTCATAACGTATAACGTCACATAGTACTACGCCACAACGTATGACGTCATTTACAATTACGACATAACGTATAACTTCACATAGTACTACGCCACGACGGATGACGACATATAGAATTACGTCATAACGTATGACGTCATATTGTATTCCGTCATAACGTATAACGTCACATAGTTCTACGTCAGAACGGATGACGTCATATAGAATTACGCCATGACGTCTAACGTCACATTGAAATACGTCATAACGTACAGCGTCATATATTATTGCGTTGTAAGGTATAATGTCATGTAGTATTAAGGTATAACGTATAACGCACGTAGCAATACGTCATGAAGTATAACTTTATATTGTGTGACGTCATAACGTATAACGTCATACAGAATTACGTCACAACGCATAACGTCATATAGTATTCCGCCATGACGTATAACGTTATAAAGTGTAACGTCATAACGTACAACGTTTCAGAGTATTACGTCATAACGTATAACGTCATATAGAATTACGCCATAACGTATAATGTCACATAGTAATACGTCATAACGTAAAATGTCATGTAGTATTAAGGTATAACGTATAACATCACATAGTAATACGTTATAACGTATAGCGCTATATTGTATTACGCCATGACGTATAACGTCATATTGATTAATTTCATAACGCATAACGTCATATAGCATTGCGAAATGACGTATAACGTCATAAAGTATAACGTCAATACGTATAGCGCTATATTGTAATGCGCCATAACGTATAACGTGACATAGTATTACGTCATAACGTATGACGTCATATAGTATTGCGTCATAACGTATAACGTCACATAGTACTACGCCACAACGTATGACGTGATATAGAATTACGTCATAACGTATAACTTCACATAGTACTACGCCACGACGGATGACGACATATAGAATTACGTCATAATGTATGACGTCATATTGTATTCCGTCATAACGTATAACGTCACATAGTATTACGTCATAACGTATAACGTCTTATAGTACTGCGTAGTAACGTATAACGTTATAATGTATAACGTCATAACGCATAACGTCATATAGAGTTACGGTTTAACGTATACCGTCACATAGTATTCCGCAATAACGTATAACGTCACATAGTTCTACGTCAGAACGGATGACGTCATATAGAATTACGCTATGACGTGTAACGTCATATTGAAATACGTCATAACGTACAACGTCATATATTATTGCGTTGTAAGGTATAATGTCATGTAGTATTAAGGTATAACGTATAACGCACGTAGCAATACGTCATGAAGTATAACTTTATATTGTGTGACGTCATAACGTATAACGTCATATAGAATTACGTCACAACGCATAACGTCATATAGTATTGCGCCATGACGTATAACGTTATAAAGTGTAACGTCATAACGTATAACGTCATATAGTATTGCGTCATTACGACTGACGTCATATAATATTGCGTCATAACGTATAACGTCACATAGTAATACGTCATAACGTATAATGTCCTGTAGTATTAAGGTATAACGTATAACATCACATAGTAATACGTTATAACGTATAGCGCTATATTGTATTACGCCATGACGTATAACGTCATATTGATTAATTTCATAACGCATAACATCATATAGCATTGCGCCATGATGTATAACGTCATAAAGTATAACGTCAATACGTATAGCGCTATATTGTAACGCGCCATAACGTATAACGAGACATGGTATTACGTCATAACGTATAACGTCTTATAGTACTGCGTTATAACGTATAACGTTATAATGTATAACGTCATAACGCATAACGTCATATAGAGTTACGGTTTAACTTATACCGTCACATAGTATTCCGTCATAACGTACAACGTCACATAGTTCTACGTCAGAACGGATGACGTTATATAGAATTACGCCATGACGTTTAACGTCATATTGAAATACGTCATAACGTACAACGTCATCTAGTATTGCGTTGTAAGGTATAATGTCATGTAGTATTAAGGTATAACGTATAACGTCATATAGCATTGCGCCATGACGTATAACGTCTTAAAGTATAACGTCATAACGTATAACGTCATATAGTATTGCGTCATGACGTATAACGTCATATAGAATTACGTCATAACGCATAACGTCAGATAGTAATACGTCATAACGTATAACGTCACATAGAATTACGGTTTAGCTTATAATGTCATATAGAATTAGGGTTTAACGTATAACGTCATATAGAATTACGGTTTGACGTATAACGTCATATAGTTATGCGTCATAACGTTTAACGCCATTTAGTAATGCGTCATAACGTATAACGTCACATAGAATTACGGTTTAGCGTATAACGTCATATAGAATTAGGGTTTAACGTTTAACGTCATATAGAATTACGGTTTAGCGTATAACGTCACATAGAATTACGGTTTAGCGTATAGCGTCATATAGCAATGCGTCATAACGTATAACGTCATATAGAAATACGGCATAACGTATAACGTCACATTGTAATACGTCATGACGTGTAACGTCGTATAGAATTACGTCACAACGTGTAACGTCATATAGAATTACGGCATAACGTATAACGTCACATAGAATTACGGTTTAGCGTATAACGCCATATAGTAATGCGTCATAACGTATAACGCCATATAGTATTGCGTCATGACGTATAACGTCATATAGAATTAGGTCATGACGTAGAACATCACATAGTAATACGTCATAACGTATAACGTCACATAGAATTACGGTTTAACGTATTACGTCATGTAGTAATGCGTCATACCGTATAACGCAATATAGTAAGGCGTCATGACGTATAATGTCACATTGTGATACGTCATGACGTGTAACGTCGTATAGAATTACGTCACAACGTGTAACGTCATATAGAGTTACGGCATAACGTAGAACATCACATAGTAATACGTCATAACGTATAACGTCATACAGAGTTACGTCATAACTTATAACGTCACATAGTAATACGTAATAACGTTTAACGTCATATCGAATTCCGGTTTAACGTATAACGCCATATAGCAATGCGTTATGAAGTATAACGTCACATGGTAATACGTCATAACGAATAACATCATATAATAAGGCGACATGACGTATAACGTCATATAGAATTACGTCACAACGTATAACGTCACGTAATAATACGTCATAACGTATAACGTCACATAGAATTACGGTTTAACGTATAACGTAATATAGAATTCCGGTTTAACGTACAACGTCATATAGTAATGCGTGATAACGTATAACGTCATATAGCATTGCGTCATGACGTTTAACGTCATATAGAATTATTTCATAACGTAGAACATCACATAGTATTACGTCATAACGTATAACGTTACATAGAATTACGGTTTAACGTATAACGTCATATAGTAATGCGTCATACCGTATCACGCCATTTAGTAATGCGTCATAACGTACAACGTCACATAGTAATACGTCATAACGTATAACGTCATATATAATTACGTCATAACGTATAACTTCACTTAGTAATACGTAATAACGTAGAATATCATGTAGTATTGCGCCATGACGTATAACGTCATATGGTATTACGTCATAACGTATAACGTCATATAGAATTACGTCATAACGTACAACGTTTCAGAGTATTACGTCATAACGTATAACGTCATATAGAATTACGCCATAACGTACAACGTCACATAGTAATACGTCAAAACGGATGACGTCATATAGTATTGCGTCATGACGTACAACATAATATGTTATTGTGTAATAACGTATAACGTCACAAAGTGATACGTCATAACGTATAGCGCTATATTGTATTGCGTCATAACGTATAACGGCATATAGTATTGCGCCATGACGTATAATATCATATAGTATTACGTCATAACATATAACGTCATATGTAATTACGTCATAACGTATAACTTCACTTAGTAATACGTAATAACGTAGAATATCATGTAGTATTGCGTCATGACGTATAACGATATATGGTATTGCGTAATAATGTATAACGTCATATAATATTCCGGCAGAACGGATGACGTCCTAAAGAATTACGTCATGACGTATAACGTCATATAGCATTACGGCACAACGTATAACGTCATATAGAATTACGGTACAACGTATAACGTCATATAGTATTGCGCCATGACGTATAACGTCATAGGGTATTACGTCATAACGTATAACGTCATATAGAATTACGTCATAACGTACAACGTTTCAGAGTATTACGTCATAACGTATAACGTCATATAGAATTACGTCATAACATACAACGTTTCAGAGTATTACGTCATAACGTATAACGTCATATAGAATTACGCCATAACGTATAATGTCACATAGTAATACGTCATAACGTGTAACGTCATGTAGTACTGCGTCATGACGTATAACGTCGTATAGAATTACGGTACAACGTATAACGTCATATAGTATTGCGTCATGTCGTATAACGTCACATAGTACTACGCCACAACTGATGACGTAATATAGAATTACGGCATGACGTATAACGTCACTTAGAATTACGTCATAACGTGCAACGTCACATAGTAATACGTCATAAAGTATAATGTTATGTAGTATTAAGGTATAACGTATAACATCACATAGGTATACGTCAATACGTATAGCGCTATATTGTATTGCGCCACAACCAATAACGTCACATAGTATTACGACATAACGTATGACGTCATACAGTATTGCGTCATAACGTATAACGTCACATAGTACTACGCCACAACGTATGACGTCTTATAGAATTACGTCATAACGTATGACGTCATACTGTATTGCGTCATAACGTATAACGTCACATAGTATTACGTCATAACGTATAACGTCTTATAGTACTGCGTAATAACGTATAACGTTATAATGTATAACGTCATAACGCATAACGTCATATAGAGTTACGGTTTAACGTATACCGTCACATAGTATTCCGTCATAACGTATAACGTCACATAGTTCTACGTCAGAACGGATGACGTCATATAGAATTACGCCATGACGTGTAACGTCACATTGAAATACGTCATAACGTACAGCGTCATATATTATTGCGTTGTAAGGTATAATGTCATGTAGTATTAAGGTATAACGTATAACGCACGTAGCAATACGTCATGAAGTATAACTTTATATTGTGTGACGTCATAACGCATAACGTCATATAGCATTGCGAAATGACGTATAACGTCATAAAGTATAACGTCATTACGTATAGCGCTATATTGTAATGCTCCATAACGTATAACGTGACATAGTATTACGTCATAACGTATGACGTCATATAGTATTGCGTCATAACGTATAACGTCACATAGTACTACGCCACAACGTATGACGTGATATAGAATTACGTCATAACGTATAACATCACATAGTACTTCGCCACAACGGATGACGTTATATAGAATTACGTCATAACGTATGACGTCATACTGTATTGCGTCATAACGTATAACGTCACATAGTACTGCGCCACAACGTATGACGTCATTTACAATTACGACATAACGTATAACTTCACATAGTACTACGCCACGACGGATGACGACATATAGAATTACGTCATAACGTATGACGTCATATGGTATTCCGTCATAACGTATAACGCCATATAGTAATGCGTCATAACGTATGACGTCATATAGTAATGCACCATGACGTATAACGTCATATAGAATTAGGTCATAACGTAGAAAATCACATAGTAATACGTCATAACGTATAACGTCACATAGAATTACGGTTTAGCTTATAATGTCATATAGAATTAGGGTTTAACGTATAACGTCATATAGAATTAGGGTTTAACGTTTAACGTCATATAGAATTACGGTTTAGCGTATGTCACATACAATTACGGTTTAGCGTATAGCGTCATATAGCAATGCGTCATAACGTATAACGTCATATAGAAATACGGCATAACGTATAACGTCACATTGTAATACGTCATGACGTGTAACGTCGTATAGAATTACGTCACAACGTGTAACGTCATATAGAATTACGGCATAACGTATAACGTCACATAGAATTACGGTTTAGCGTCTAACGCCATATAGTAATGCGTTATAACGTATAACGTCATATAGTAATACGTCCGAGCGTATAACGTCATATAGAATTACGTCATAACTTATAACGTCACATAGTAATACGTCATAACGTACAACGTCATATAGAATTACGGTTTAGCGTATAACGTCATATAGAATTAGGGTTTAACGTATAACGTCAAATAGAATTACGGTTTAGCGTATAACGTCATATAGAATTAGGGTTTAACGTATAACTTCATATTGTAATGCGTCATAACGTATAACGTCATATGGAATTACGGTTTAACGTATAACTTCATATAGTAATGCGTCATACCGTATAACGTCACATAGTAATACGTCATAACGTATAACGTCATATAGAATTCCGGTTTAACGTATAACGCTATATAGCAATGCGTCATAACGTATAACGTCATATGGAATTACGGTTTAACGTATAACTTCATATTGTAATGCGTCATAACGTATAACGTCATATGGAATTACGGTTTAACGTATAACTTCATATAGTAATGCGTCATACCGTATAACGCCATATAGTAAGGCGTCATGACGTATAACGTCATATAGAATTACGGATTAACGTATAACGTCATACAGTAATGCGTCATAACGCATAACGTCACATACTAATACGTCATAACTTATAACGTCACATAGTAATACGTCATAACTTATAACGTCACATAGAATTACGGTTTAGCGTATAACGTCATATAGAATTAGGGTTTAACGTATAACGTCAAATAGAATTACGGTTTAGCGTATAACGTCATATAGAATTAGGGTTTAACGTATAACATCATACGGAATTACGGTTTAACGTACAACGTTATATAGTGATGCGTCATAACGGATAACGCCATTTAGTAATGCGTCATAACGTATAACGTCATATAGAATTACGGCATAAAGTATAACGTCACATAGTAATGCGTCATAACGCATAACGTCACATAGTAATACGTCATAACGTATAACGTCACATAGAATTACGGCATAACGTATAACGTCACATAGAATTACGGTTTAGCGTATAACGCCATATAGTAATGCGTCATAACGTATAACGCCATATAGTATTGCGTCATGACGTATAACGTCATATAGAATTAGGTCATGACGTAGAACATCACATAGTAATACGTCATAACGTATAACGTCACATAGAATTACGGTTTAACGTATTACGTCATGTAGTAATGCGTCATACCGTATAACGCCATATAGTAAGGCGTCATGACGTATAATGTCACATTGTGATACGTCATGACGTGTAACGTCGTATAGAATTACGTCACAACGTGTAACGTCATATAGAGTTACGGCATAACGTAGAACATCACATAGTAATACGTCATAACGTATAACGTCATACAGAGTTACGTCATAACTTATAACGTCACATAGTAATACGTAATAACGTTTAACGTCATATCGAATTCCGGTTTAACGTATAACGCCATATAGCAATGCGTTATGAAGTATAACGTCACATGGTAATACGTCATAACGAATAACATCATATAATAAGGCGACATGACGTATAACGTCATATAGAATTACGTCACAACGTATAACGTCACGTAATAATACGTCATAACGTATAACGTCACATAGAATTACGGTTTAACGTATAACGTAATATAGAATTCCGGTTTAACGTACAACGTCATATAGTAATGCGTGATAACGTATAACGTCATATAGCATTGCGTCATGACGTTTAACGTCATATAGAATTATTTCATAACGTAGAACATCACATAGTATTACGTCATAACGTATAACGTTACATAGAATTACGGTTTAACGTATAACGTCATATAGTAATGCGTCATACCGTATCACGCCATTTAGTAATGCGTCATAACGTACAACGTCACATAGTAATACGTCATAACGTATAACGTCATATATAATTACGTCATAACGTATAACTTCACTTAGTAATACGTAATAACGTAGAATATCATGTAGTATTGCGCCATGACGTATAACGTCATATGGTATTACGTCATAACGTATAACGTCATATAGAATTACGTCATAACGTACAACGTTTCAGAGTATTACGTCATAACGTATAACGTCATATAGAATTACGCCATAACGTACAACGTCACATAGTAATACGTCAAAACGGATGACGTCATATAGTATTGCGTCATGACGTACAACGTAATATGTTATTGTGTAATAACGTATAACGTCACAAAGTGATACGTCATAACGTATAGCGCTATATTGTATTGCGTCATAACGTATAACGGCATATAGTATTGCGCCATGACGTATAATATCATATAGTATTACGTCATAACATATAACGTCATATGTAATTACGTCATAACGTATAACTTCACTTAGTAATACGTAATAACGTAGAATATCATGTAGTATTGCGTCATGACGTATAACGATATATGGTATTGCGTAATAATGTATAACGTCATATAATATTCCGGCAGAACGGATGACGTCCTAAAGAATTACGTCATGACGTATAACGTCATATAGCATTACGGCACAACGTATAACGTCATATAGAATTACGGTACAACGTATAACGTCATATAGTATTGCGCCATGACGTATAACGTCATAGGGTATTACGTCATAACGTATAACGTCATATAGAATTACGTCATAACGTACAACGTTTCAGAGTATTACGTCATAACGTATAACGTCATATAGAATTACGTCATAACATACAACGTTTCAGAGTATTACGTCATAACGTATAACGTCATATAGAATTACGCCATAACGTATAATGTCACATAGTAATACGTCATAACGTGTAACGTCATGTAGTACTGCGTCATGACGTATAACGTCGTATAGAATTACGGTACAACGTATAACGTCATATAGTATTGCGTCATGTCGTATAACGTCACATAGTACTACGCCACAACTGATGACGTAATATAGAATTACGGCATGACGTATAACGTCACTTAGAATTACGTCATAACGTGCAACGTCACATAGTAATACGTCATAAAGTATAATGTTATGTAGTATTAAGGTATAACGTATAACATCACATAGGTATACGTCAATACGTATAGCGCTATATTGTATTGCGCCACAACCAATAACGTCACATAGTATTACGACATAACGTATGACGTCATACAGTATTGCGTCATAACGTATAACGTCACATAGTACTACGCCACAACGTATGACGTCTTATAGAATTACGTCATAACGTATGACGTCATACTGTATTGCGTCATAACGTATAACGTCACATAGTATTACGTCATAACGTATAACGTCTTATAGTACTGCGTAATAACGTATAACGTTATAATGTATAACGTCATAACGCATAACGTCATATAGAGTTACGGTTTAACGTATACCGTCACATAGTATTCCGTCATAACGTATAACGTCACATAGTTCTACGTCAGAACGGATGACGTCATATAGAATTACGCCATGACGTGTAACGTCACATTGAAATACGTCATAACGTACAGCGTCATATATTATTGCGTTGTAAGGTATAATGTCATGTAGTATTAAGGTATAACGTATAACGCACGTAGCAATACGTCATGAAGTATAACTTTATATTGTGTGACGTCATAACGCATAACGTCATATAGCATTGCGAAATGACGTATAACGTCATAAAGTATAACGTCATTACGTATAGCGCTATATTGTAATGCTCCATAACGTATAACGTGACATAGTATTACGTCATAACGTATGACGTCATATAGTATTGCGTCATAACGTATAACGTCACATAGTACTACGCCACAACGTATGACGTGATATAGAATTACGTCATAACGTATAACATCACATAGTACTTCGCCACAACGGATGACGTTATATAGAATTACGTCATAACGTATGACGTCATACTGTATTGCGTCATAACGTATAACGTCACATAGTACTGCGCCACAACGTATGACGTCATTTACAATTACGACATAACGTATAACTTCACATAGTACTACGCCACGACGGATGACGACATATAGAATTACGTCATAACGTATGACGTCATATGGTATTCCGTCATAACGTATAACGCCATATAGTAATGCGTCATAACGTATGACGTCATATAGTAATGCACCATGACGTATAACGTCATATAGAATTAGGTCATAACGTAGAAAATCACATAGTAATACGTCATAACGTATAACGTCACATAGAATTACGGTTTAGCTTATAATGTCATATAGAATTAGGGTTTAACGTATAACGTCATATAGAATTAGGGTTTAACGTTTAACGTCATATAGAATTACGGTTTAGCGTATGTCACATACAATTACGGTTTAGCGTATAGCGTCATATAGCAATGCGTCATAACGTATAACGTCATATAGAAATACGGCATAACGTATAACGTCACATTGTAATACGTCATGACGTGTAACGTCGTATAGAATTACGTCACAACGTGTAACGTCATATAGAATTACGGCATAACGTATAACGTCACATAGAATTACGGTTTAGCGTCTAACGCCATATAGTAATGCGTTATAACGTATAACGTCATATAGTAATACGTCCGAGCGTATAACGTCATATAGAATTACGTCATAACTTATAACGTCACATAGTAATACGTCATAACGTACAACGTCATATAGAATTACGGTTTAGCGTATAACGTCATATAGAATTAGGGTTTAACGTATAACGTCAAATAGAATTACGGTTTAGCGTATAACGTCATATAGAATTAGGGTTTAACGTATAACTTCATATTGTAATGCGTCATAACGTATAACGTCATATGGAATTACGGTTTAACGTATAACTTCATATAGTAATGCGTCATACCGTATAACGTCACATAGTAATACGTCATAACGTATAACGTCATATAGAATTCCGGTTTAACGTATAACGCTATATAGCAATGCGTCATAACGTATAACGTCATATGGAATTACGGTTTAACGTATAACTTCATATTGTAATGCGTCATAACGTATAACGTCATATGGAATTACGGTTTAACGTATAACTTCATATAGTAATGCGTCATACCGTATAACGCCATATAGTAAGGCGTCATGACGTATAACGTCATATAGAATTACGGATTAACGTATAACGTCATACAGTAATGCGTCATAACGCATAACGTCACATACTAATACGTCATAACTTATAACGTCACATAGTAATACGTCATAACTTATAACGTCACATAGAATTACGGTTTAGCGTATAACGTCATATAGAATTAGGGTTTAACGTATAACGTCAAATAGAATTACGGTTTAGCGTATAACGTCATATAGAATTAGGGTTTAACGTATAACATCATACGGAATTACGGTTTAACGTACAACGTTATATAGTGATGCGTCATAACGGATAACGCCATTTAGTAATGCGTCATAACGTATAACGTCATATAGAATTACGGCATAAAGTATAACGTCACATAGTAATGCGTCATAACGCATAACGTCACATAGTAATACGTCATAACGTATAACGTCACATAGAATTACGGTTTAACGTATAACGTCACATAGAATTACGGTTTAGCGTATAACGTCATATAGAATTAGGGTTTACCGTATAACGTCATATAGAATTACGGTTTAACGTATAGCGTCACATAGTAATACGTCATAACGTGTAACGTCGTATAGAATTATCTCATAAGGTATAACGTCACATAGTAATACGTCATAACGTATAACGTCATATAGAATTCATGTTTAACGAATAACGCTATATAACAATGCGTCATAACGTATAACGTCATATAGAATTACGGCATAATGTGTAACGTCACATAGTAATACGTCAAAACGTATAACGCCATATGGAATTACGGTTTAACGTATAACTTCATAGAGTAATGCGTCATAACGTATAACGCCATATAGTAATGCGTCATAACGTATGATCATATAGTATTGTGTCATGACGTATAACGTCATATAGAATTAAGTCATAACGTAGAACATCACATAGTAATACGTCCTAACGTATAACGTCATATAGAATTACGTCATAACTTATAACGTCATATAGTAATACGTCATAACGTATAACGTCATATAGAATTACGGCATAACGTATAACGTCACAGAGAATTACGGTTTAGCGTCTAACGTCACATAGTAATACGACATAACGTATAGCGTCACATAGTAATACGTCATAATGTATAACGTCACATAGCAATGCGTTATAAAGTATAACGTCACATGGTAATACGTCATAACGAATAACGTCATATAATAAGGCGACATGACGTATAACGTCATATAGAATTACGTCACAACGTATAACGTCACGTAGTAATACGTCATAACGTATAACGTCACATAGAATTACGGTTTAACGTATAACGTAATATAGTATTCCGGTTTAACGTACAACGTCATATAGTAATGCGTGATAACGTATAACGTCATATAGTATTGTGTCATGACGTATAACGTCATATAGAATTAGGTCATAACGTAGAACATCACATAGTAATACGTCATAACGGATAACGTCACATAGAATTACGGTTTAGCGTATAACGTCATATAGCAATGCGTCATAACGTATAACGCCATTTAGTAATGCGTCATAACATATAACGCCATATAGTAATGCGTCATAACCTATAATGTCATATAGTATTGCGTCATGACGTATAACGTCATATAGAATGACGTCATAACGTAGAACATCACATAGTAATACGTCCGAGCGTATAACGTCATATAGAATTACGTCATAACTTATAACGTCACATAGTAATACGTCATAACGTATAACGTCATATAGAATTACGGCATAGCGTGTAACGTCACATAGTAATACGTCATAACGTATAACGTCATATAGAATTCCGGTTTAACGTATAACGCTATATAGCAATGCGTCATAACGTATAACGCCATATGGAATTACGGTTTAACGTATAACTTCATACAGTAATGCGTCATAACGTATAACGTCATATGGAATTACGGTTTAACGTATAACTTCATATAGTAATGCGTCATAACGTATAACGCCATATAGTAATGCGTCATAACGTATGACGTCATATAGTATTGCGTCATGACGTATAACGTCATATGGAATTACGGTTTAACGTATAACTTCATATAGTAATGCGTCATAACGTATAACGTCATATGGAATTACCGTTTAACGTAGAACATCACATAGTAATACGTCCTAACGTATAACGTCATATAGTATTACGTCATGACGTAACATCACATAGTAATACGTCATAACGTATAACGTCATAAAGAATTACTTCATAACGTATAACGTCAAATAGTAATACGTTATAACGTATAATGTCACATAGAATTACGGTTTAACGTATAACGTCATATAGTAATGCGTCATACCGTATAACGCCATATCGTAAGGCGTCATGATGTATAACGTCATATAGAATTATGTCATAACGTATAACGCCATATAGCCATGCGTCATAACGTATAACGTCATATGGAATTACGGTTTAACGTATAACTTCATATAGTAATGCGTCATAACGTATAACGTCTTATGGAATTACGGTTTAACGTATAACTTCATATAGTAATGCGTCATAACGTATAACGCCATATAGTAATGAGTCATAACGTATGGCGTCATATAGTATTGCGTCATGACGTATAAGGTCATATAGAATTACGTCATAACGTAGAACATCACATAGTAATACGACATAACGTATAACGTCACATGGTAATACGAAATAACGTATAACGTCATATAGAATTACGGCATAACGTATAACGTCACAGAGAATTACGGTTTAGCGTCTAACGTCATATAGTAATGCGTCATAACGTATAACGCCATATTGTAATGCGTCATAACTTATAACGTCATATAGTATTGCGTCATGAAGTATAACGTCATATAGAATTACGTCATAACGTAGAACATCACATAGTAATACGTCATAACGTATAACGTCACATACAATTACGGTTTATCGCATCACGTAATATAGAATTCCGGTTTAACGTACAACGTCATATAGTAATGCGTGATCACGTATAACGTCATATAGTATTGCGTCATGACGTATAACGCCATATAGAAATGCGTCATAACGTATAACGTCATATAGTATTACGTCATAACTTATAACGTCACATAGTAACACGTCATAACTTATAACGTCATATAGAATTACGTCACAACGTATAACGTCATATCGAAATACGATATAACGTATAACGTCACATAGTAATACGTCATAACGTGTAACGTCGTATAGAATGACGTCATAACGTGTAACGTCACATAGTAATACGTCATAACGTATAACGTCATATAGAATTCCGGTTTAACGTATAACGCTATATAGCAATGCGTCGTACCGTATAACGTCATATAGAATTACGGCATAATGTATAACGTCACATAGAATTAGGTCATAACGTAGAACATCACATAATAATACGTCATAACGTATAACGTCACATGGAATTACGTCACAACGTATAACGTCATATAGAAATACGATATAACGTATAACGTCACATAGTAATACGTCATAACGTATAACGTCGTATAGAATTAGGACATAAAGTATTGCATCAAACACTAATACGTCATAAAGTATAATGTCATATAGAATTACGACATAACGTATAACGTCACATAGTAATACGTCATAACGTATAACGTCATATAGAATTCCGGTTTAACGTATAACGCTATATAGCAATGCGTCGTACCGTATAACGTCATATAGAATTACGGCATAATGTATAACGTCACATAGAATTAGGTCATAACGTAGAACATCACATAATAATACGTCATAACGTATAACGTCACATGGAATTACGGTTTAACGTATAACGTCATATAGTAATGCGTCATACCGTATAACGCCATATAGTAAGGCGTCATGACGTATAACGTCATATAGAATTACGGATTAACGTATAACGTCATACAGTAATGCGTCATAACGCATAACGTCACATACTAATACGTCATAACTTATAACGTCACATAGTAATACGTCATAACTTATAACGTCACATAGAATTACGGTTTAGCGTATAACGTCATATAGAATTAGGGTTTAACGTATAACGTCAAATAGAATTACGGTTTAGCGTATAACGTCATATAGAATTAGGGTTTAACGTATAACATCATACGGAATTACGGTTTAACGTACAACGTTATATAGTAATGCGTCATAACGGATAACGCCATTTAGTAATGCGTCATAACGTATAACGTCATATAGAATTACGGCATAAAGTATAACGTCACATAGTAATGCGTCATAACGCATAACGTCACATAGTAATACGTCATAACGTATAACGTCACATAGAATTACGGTTTAACGTATAACGTCACATAGAATTACGGTTTAGCGTATAACGTCATATAGAATTAGGGTTTACCGTATAACGTCATATAGAATTACGGTTTAACGTATAGCGTCACATAGTAATACGTCATAACGTGTAACGTCGTATAGAATTATCTCATAAGGTATAACGTCACATAGTAATACGTCATAACGTATAACGTCATACAGAATTCATGTTTAACGAATAACGCTATATAACAATGCGTCATAACGTATAACGTCATATAGAATTACGGCATAATGTGTAACGTCACATAGTAATACGTCAAAACGTATAACGCCATATGGAATTACGGTTTAACGTATAACTTCATAGAGTAATGCGTCATAACGTATAACGCCATATAGTAATGCGTCATAACGTATGATCATATAGTATTGTGTCATGACGTATAACGTCATATAGAATTAAGTCATAACGTAGAACATCACATAGTAATACGTCCTAACGTATAACGTCATATAGAATTACGTCATAACTTATAACGTCATATAGTAATACGTCATAACGTATAACGTCATATAGAATTACGGCATAACGTATAACGTCACAGAGAATTACGGTTTAGCGTCTAACGTCACATAGTAATACGACATAACGTATAGCGTCACATAGTAATACGTCATAATGTATAACGTCACATAGCAATGCGTTATAAAGTATAACGTCACATGGTAATACGTCATAACGAATAACGTCATATAATAAGGCGACATGACGTATAACGTCATATAGAATTACGTCACAACGTATAACGTCACGTAGTAATACGTCATAACGTATAACGTCACATAGAATTACGGTTTAACGTATAACGTAATATAGTATTCCGGTTTAACGTACAACGTCATATAGTAATGCGTGATAACGTATAACGTCATATAGTATTGTGTCATGACGTATAACGTCATATAGAATTAGGTCATAACGTAGAACATCACATAGTAATACGTCATAACGGATAACGTCACATAGAATTACGGTTTAGCGTATAACGTCATATAGCAATGCGTCATAACGTATAACGCCATTTAGTAATGCGTCATAACATATAACGCCATATAGTAATGCGTCATAACCTATAATGTCATATAGTATTGCGTCATGACGTATAACGTCATATAGAATGACGTCATAACGTAGAACATCACATAGTAATACGTCCGAGCGTATAACGTCATATAGAATTACGTCATAACTTATAACGTCACATAGTAATACGTCATAACGTATAACGTCATATAGAATTACGGCATAGCGTGTAACGTCACATAGTAATACGTCATAACGTATAACGTCATATAGAATTCCGGTTTAACGTATAACGCTATATAGCAATGCGTCATAACGTATAACGCCATATGGAATTACGGTTTAACGTATAACTTCATACAGTAATGCGTCATAACGTATAACGTCATATGGAATTACGGTTTAACGTATAACTTCATATAGTAATGCGTCATAACGTATAACGCCATATAGTAATGCGTCATAACGTATGACGTCATATAGTATTGCGTCATGACGTATAACGTCATATGGAATTACGGTTTAACGTATAACTTCATATAGTAATGCGTCATAACGTATAACGTCATATGGAATTACCGTTTAACGTAGAACATCACATAGTAATACGTCCTAACGTATAACGTCATATAGTATTACGTCATGACGTAACATCACATAGTAATACGTCATAACGTATAACGTCATAAAGAATTACTTCATAACGTATAACGTCAAATAGTAATACGTTATAACGTATAATGTCACATAGAATTACGGTTTAACGTATAACGTCATATAGTAATGCGTCATACCGTATAACGCCATATCGTAAGGCGTCATGATGTATAACGTCATATAGAATTATGTCATAACGTATAACGCCATATAGCCATGCGTCATAACGTATAACGTCATATGGAATTACGGTTTAACGTATAACTTCATATAGTAATGCGTCATAACGTATAACGTCTTATGGAATTACGGTTTAACGTATAACTTCATATAGTAATGCGTCATAACGTATAACGCCATATAGTAATGAGTCATAACGTATGGCGTCATATAGTATTGCGTCATGACGTATAAGGTCATATAGAATTACGTCATAACGTAGAACATCACATAGTAATACGACATAACGTATAACGTCACATGGTAATACGAAATAACGTATAACGTCATATAGAATTACGGCATAACGTATAACGTCACAGAGAATTACGGTTTAGCGTCTAACGTCATATAGTAATGCGTCATAACGTATAACGCCATATTGTAATGCGTCATAACTTATAACGTCATATAGTATTGCGTCATGAAGTATAACGTCATATAGAATTACGTCATAACGTAGAACATCACATAGTAATACGTCATAACGTATAACGTCACATACAATTACGGTTTATCGCATCACGTAATATAGAATTCCGGTTTAACGTACAACGTCATATAGTAATGCGTGATCACGTATAACGTCATATAGTATTGCGTCATGACGTATAACGCCATATAGAAATGCGTCATAACGTATAACGTCATATAGTATTACGTCATAACTTATAACGTCACATAGTAACACGTCATAACTTATAACGTCATATAGAATTACGTCACAACGTATAACGTCATATCGAAATACGATATAACGTATAACGTCACATAGTAATACGTCATAACGTGTAACGTCGTATAGAATGACGTCATAACGTGTAACGTCACATAGTAATACGTCATAACGTATAACGTCATATAGAATTCCGGTTTAACGTATAACGCTATATAGCAATGCGTCGTACCGTATAACGTCATATAGAATTACGGCATAATGTATAACGTCACATAGAATTAGGTCATAACGTAGAACATCACATAATAATACGTCATAACGTATAACGTCACATGGAATTACGTCACAACGTATAACGTCATATAGAAATACGATATAACGTATAACGTCACATAGTAATACGTCATAACGTATAACGTCGTATAGAATTAGGACATAAAGTATTGCATCAAACACTAATACGTCATAAAGTATAATGTCATATAGAATTACGACATAACGTATAACGTCACATAGTAATACGTCATAACGTATAACGTCATATAGAATTCCGGTTTAACGTATAACGCTATATAGCAATGCGTCGTACCGTATAACGTCATATAGAATTACGGCATAATGTATAACGTCACATAGAATTAGGTCATAACGTAGAACATCACATAATAATACGTCATAACGTATAACGTCACATGGAATTACGGTTTAACGTATAACGTCATATAGTAATGCGTCATACCGTATAACGCCATATAGTAAGGCGTCATGACGTATAACGTCATATAGAATTACGGATTAACGTATAACGTCAAACAGTAATGCGTCATAACGCATAACGTCACATAGTAATACGTCATAACTTATAACGTCACATAGAATTACGGTTTAGCGTATAACGTCATATAGAATTAGGGTTTAACGTATAACGTCAAATAGAATTACGGTTTAGCGTATAACGTCATATAGAATTGGGGTTTAACGTATAACATCCTATGGAATTACGGTTTAACGTACAACGTCATATAGAATTACGGTTTAACATATAACGTCACATAGTAATACGTCATAACGTATAACGTCATATAGAATTCATGTTTAACGAATAACGCTATATAACAATGCGTCATAACGTATAACGTCATATAGAATTACGGCATAATGTGTAACGTCACATAGTAATACGTCATAACGTATAACGCCATATGGAATTACGGTTTAACGTATAACTTCATATAGTAATGCGTCATAACGTATAACGTCATATAGAATTACGGCATAGCGTGTAACGTCACATAGTAATACGTCATAACGTATAACGTCATATAGAATTCCGGTTTAACGTATAACGCTATATTGCAGTGCGTCATAACGTATAACGTCATATGGAATTACGGTTTAACGTATAACTTCATATAGTAATGCGTCATAACGTATAACGTCATATGGAATTACGGTTTAACGTATAACTTCATATAGTAATACGTCATAACGTATAACGTCATATAGAATTACGGCATAACGTATAACGTCACAGAGAATTACGGTTTAGCGTCTAACGTCACATAGTAATACGACATAACGTATAGCGTCACATAGTAATACGTCATAATGTATAACGTCACATAGCAATGTGTTATAAAGTATAACGTCACATGGTAATACGTCATAACGAATAACGTCATATAATAAGGCGACATGACGTATAACGTCATATAGAATTACGTCACAACGTATAACGTCACGTAGTAATACGTCATAACGTATAACGTCACATAGAATTACGGTTTAACGTATAACGTAATATAGTATTCCGGTTTAACGTACAACGTCATATAGTAATGCGTGATAACGTATAACGTCACATAGTAAACGTCATAACGTATAACGTCATATAGAATTACGGCATAAGGTATAACGTCACATAGTAACACGTCATAACGTATAGCGTCACATAGTAATACGTCATAACGTATAACGTCACATAGTATTACTGTTTAGCGTACAACGTCATATAGTAATGCGTCATAACGTATAACGACATTTAGTAATGCGTCATAATGTATAACTTCATATAGAATTACGGTTTAACGTATAATGTCAAATAGTAATGCGTCATAATGTATAACGCCATTTAGTAATGCGTCATAACGTATAACGCCATTTAGTAATGCGTCATAAAGTATAACGCCATATAGTAATGCGTCATAACGGATGACGACATTTAGTAATGCGTCATAATGTATAACTTCACATAGAATTACGGTTTAGCGTATAAAGTCATATAGAATTGGGGTTTAACGTTTAACGTCACACAGTAATACGTCATAACGTATAACGTCATATAGAATTACAGCATAACGTATAACGTCATATAGAATTACGGTTTAACGTATAACGAGATATCGTAATGCGTCATAACGTATAACGTCACATAGTAATACGTCATAACGTATAACGAGATATAGCAATGCGTCATAACGTATAACGTCATTTAGAATTACGATTTAAGGCATAACGTCATATAGTAATGCGTCATAACGTATAACGCCATATAGTAATGCGTCATAACGTATAACGTCATATAGTATTGCGTCATGAAGTATAACGTCATATAGAATTACGTCATAACTTATAACGTCACATAGTAATACGTCATAACGTATAACGTCATATAGAATTACGGCATAGCATGTAACGTCACATAGTAATACGTCATAACGTATAACGTCATATAGAATTACGGTTTAACGTATACTGTCATATAGTAATGCGTCATAACGTATAACGTCATATAAAATTACGTCATAACTTATAACGTCACATAGTAATACGTCATAACTTATAACGTCACATAGATTTACGGTTTAGCGTATAAAGTCATATAGAATTGGGGCTTAACGTATAACGTCACATAGAATTACGGTTTAACGTATAACGTCACATAGAATTACGGTTTAGCGTATAACGTCATATAGAATTAGGGTTTCCCGCATAACGTCATATAGAATTACGGTTTAACGTATAACGTCACATAGTAATACGTCATAACGTGTAACGTCGTATAGAATTACGTCATAACGGATAACGTCACATACTAATACGTCATAACGTATAACGTCATATAGAATTCCGGTTTAACGAATAACGCTATATAACAATGCGTCATAACTTATAACGTCATATAGAATTACGGCATAATGTGTAACGTCACATAGTAATACGTCATAACGTATACCGCCATATAGCTATGCGTCATAACGTATAACGTCATATGGAATTACGGTTTAACGTATAACGTCATATAGTAATGCGTCATAACGTATATCGCCATATAGTAATGCGTCATAACGGATAACGTCATATGGAATTACGGTTTAACGTATAACTTCATATAGTTATGCGTCATAACGTATAACGCCATATAGTAATGCGTCATAACGTATGACGTCATATAGTATGGTGTCATGACGTATAACGTCATATAGAATTAGGTCATAACGTAGAACATCACACAGTAATACGTCATAACGTATAACGTCACATAGAAATACGGTTTAGCGTATAACGTCATATAGCAATGCGTCATAACATATAACGCCATTTAGTAATGCGTCATATCATATAACGCCATATAGTAATGCGTCATAACCTATAATGTCATATAGTATTGCGTCATGACGTATAACGTCATATAGAATGACGTCATAACGTAGAACATCACATAGTAATACGTCCGAACGTATAACGTCATATAGAATTACGTCATAACTTATAACGTCACATAGTAATACGTCATAACGTATAACGTCATATAGAATTACGGCATAGCGTGTAACGTCACATAGTAATACGTCATAACGTATAACGTCATACAGAATTCCGGTTTAACGTATAACGCTATATAGCAATGCGTCATAACGTATAACGTCATATAGAATTACGGCATAACGTAGAACATCACATAGTAATACGTCCGAACGTATAACGCCACATAGAATTACGGTTTAGCGTATAACGTCATCTAGCAATGCGTCATAACGTATATCGCCATATAGAATTGCGTCATAACGTATAACGTCACAGAGTAATACGTCAAAACGTATAACGTCATATAGAATTCCGGTTTAACGTATAACGACATATGGAATTGCGATTTAACGTATGAAGCCATGTAGAATTACGGCATAACGTATAACGTCACATAGTAATACGTCATAACGTATACCGTCATATAATAAGGCGACATGACGTATAACGTCATATAGAATTACGTCATAACGTATAACGTCACGTAGTAATACGTCATAACGTATAACGTCACATAGAATTACGGTTTAATGTATATCGTCACATAGAAATCCGGTTTAACGTATAACGTCATATGGAATTACGGTTTAACGTATAAAGCAATGTAGTATTACGGCATAAAGTATAACGTCACGTAGTAATACGTCATATCGTACAACGTCATATAGAATTACGGCATGACGTATAACGTCACATAGTAATACGTCAAATCGTATAACGCCATATAGCAATGCGTCATAACGTATAACGGCATATAGAAATACGTTATAACTTATAACGTCACATAGTAATACGTCATAACGTATAACATCATATAGAATTACGGCATAACGTATAACGTCACAGAGAATTACGGTTTAGCGTCTAACGTCATATAGCAATACGTCATAACGTATAAGGCCATATAGCAATGCGTCATAACGTATAACGTCATATAGAATTACGGTTTAACGTATACCGTCATATAGTAATGCGTCATAACGTATAACGTCACATAGAATTACGGTTTAGCGTATAACGTCATATAGCAATGCGTCATAACATATAAGGCCATATAGCAATGCGTCATAACGTATAACGTCATATAGGAATGCGCCATAACGTATAACGTCATATAGTATTGCGTCATAACGTATAGCGCCATATAGTAATGCGTCATAACGTATGACGTCATATAGTATTGCGTCATGACGTATAACGTCCTGTAGAATTAGGTCATAACGTAGAACATCACACAGTAATACGTCATAACGTATAACGTCACATAGAATTACGGTTTAACGTGTAACGTCATATAGTAATGCGTCATAACGTGTAACGCCATTTAGTAATGCGTCCTAACGTATAACGTTATATAGAATTACGTCATAACGTATAACGTCATATAGAATTACGGTTTAAGGTATAACGTCATATAGTAATGCGTCATAACGTATAACGCCATTTAGTAATGCGTCATAACGTACAACGTAACATAGTAATACGTCATAACGTATAACGTCATATAGAATTACGTCATAACGTATAACGTCACAGAGAATTACGGTTTAGCGTCTAACGTCATATAGCAATACGTCATAACGTATAAGGCCATATAGCAATGCGTCATAACGTATAACGTCATATAGTATTGCGTCATAACTTATAACGTCACATAGTAATACGTCATAACATATAACGTCATATAGAATTACGTCATAACGTATAACGCCATATAGCCGTGCGTCATAACGTATAAGGTCATATGGAATTACGGTTTAACGTATAACGTCATAGAGTAATGCGTCATAACGTATAACGCCATATAGAAATGCGTCATAACTTATAACGTCACATAGAATTACGGTTTAGCGTATAAAGTCATATAGAATTGGGGTTTAACGTTTAACGTCACACAGTAATACGTCATAACGTATAACGTCATATAGAATTACAGCATAACGTATAACGTCATATAGAATTACGGTTTAACGTATAACGAGATATCGTAATGCGTCATAACGGATAACGCTATTTAGTAATGCGTCATAACGTATAACGTCACATAGTAAACGTCATAACGTATAACGTCATATAGAATTACGGCATAAGGTATAACGTCACATAGTAACACGTCATAACGTATAGCGTCACATAGTAATACGTCATAACGTATAACGTCACATAGTATTACTGTTTAGCGTACAACGTCATATAGTAATGCGTCATAACGTATAACGACATTTAGTAATGCGTCATAATGTATAACTTCATATAGAATTACGGTTTAACGTATAATGTCAAATAGTAATGCGTCATAATGTATAACGCCATTTAGTAATGCGTCATAACGGATGACGACATTTAGTAATGCGTCATAAAGTATAACGCCATATAGTAATGCGTCATAACGGATGACGACATTTAGTAATGCGTCATAATGTATAACTTCACATAGAATTACGGTTTAGCGTATAAAGTCATATAGAATTGGGGTTTAACGTTTAACGTCACACAGTAATACGTCATAACGTATAACGTCATATAGAATTACAGCATAACGTATAACGTCATATAGAATTACGGTTTAACGTATAACGAGATATCGTAATGCGTCATAACGTATAACGTCACATAGTAATACGTCATAACGTATAACGAGATATAGCAATGCGTCATAACGTATAACGTCATATAGAATTACGATTTAAGGCATAACGTCATATAGTAATGCGTCATAACGTATAACGCCATATAGTAATGCGTCATAACGTATAACGTCATATAGTATTGCGTCATGAAGTATAACGTATTATAGAATTACCTCATAACGTAGAACATCACATAGTAATACGTCATAACGTATAACGTCATATAGATTTAGGTCATAACGTTTAACGTCACATAGTAGTACGTAATAGCGTTTAACGTCATATAGAATTCCGGTTTAACGTATAACGCCATATAGCAACGCGTGATAAAGTATAACGTCATATAATAATGCGTGATAACATATAACGCCAGATAGTAATGCGTCATAAGCTATAGCGTCATATAGTATTGCGTCATGACGTATAGCGTCATATAGAATTACGTCATAACGTAGAACATCACATAGTAATACGTCATAACGTATAACGTCACATAGAATTACGGTTTAGCGTATAACGTCATCTAGCAATGCGTCATAACGTATATCGCCATATAGAATTGCGTCATAACGTATAACGTCACCGAGTAATACGTCAAAACGTATAACGTCATATAGAATTCCGGTTTAACGTATAACGACATATGGAATTACGATTTAACGTATGAAGCCATGTAGAATTACGGCATAATGTATAACGTCACATAGTAATACGTCATAACGTATACCGTCATATCATAAGGCGACATGACGTATAACGTCATATAGAATTACGTCATAACGTATAACGTCACGTAGTAATACGTCATAACGTATAACGTCACATAGAATTACGGTTTAATGTATATCGTCATATAGAAATCCGGTTTAACGTATAACGTCATATGGAATTACGGTTTAACGTATAAAGCAATGTAGAATTACGGCATAACGTATAACGTCATATAGTAATGCGTCATAATGTATAACGTTATGTAGTAATGCGTCATGAAGTATAACGTCATATAGAATTACGTCATGACGTAGAGCATCACATAGTAATACGTCATAACGTATAAGGTCATACAGTCATTCGTCATACCGTATAAAGTCATATAGAATTACGGCATAAAGTATAACGTGACGTAGTAATACGTCATATCGTATAACGTCATATAGAACTACGGTTTAACGTATTACGTCATATAGTAATGCGTCATAACGTATAACGCCACATAGTAATGCGTCATAACGTATAAAGTCATATAGTACTTCATCATGACGTATAACGTCGTACAGAATTACGTCATAACGGATAACGTCTTATAGTAATACGTCATAACGTATAACGTCACACAGTATTACGTCATAACGTATAACGTCATATAGAATTACGGTTTAACGTATTACGTCATATAGTAATACGTCATACCGTATAACGTCATATCGAATTACGTCATGTCGTATAACGTCGTCCAGAATTACGTCATAACGGATAACGTCTTATAGTATTACGTCATAACGTATAACGTCACACAGTATTACGTCATAACGTATAACGTCATATAGAATTACGGTTTAACGTATTACGTCATATAGTAGTGCGTCATAACGTATAACGTCATACAGTATTACGGCATAACATATAACGTCACATAGAATTACGTCAGAACGGATAACGTCACATAGTAATACGTCATAACGTATAACGTCATATAGTATTACGGCATAACGTATAAC